>NC_034595.1:29381591-29435360 GCF_900095145.1 Mus pahari | reverse complement strand
CACACACACACACACACACACACCCTCCAAAGGTACCTTTATCATGCACTGCTAGGGCATGCCTTTACCTCTTGACCTTTCTCTTCTTTTATTGGGGCACAAACTTTTAAGTTTATTTCTTTTGGTTTTCATGTTTTGTTTGTGTGGGTGTCTGTATGAGAGAGACAGAAAAAGAGACAGAACATGAAATTGGAATTTCGATGAGTAGGGAGGTGGAAAGGATATGTGTAGCCTTTGAGCTGAAGAAAGAATATGATCAAAATACACTGTCTGAAAAATACTTTTTTCAAAAGTAGTAGGATTTAATTAGCCTCCTGGGTGGCTTCAAACCACTAGGGCCCAGGCACCTCTGTCACCATTAATCTCTTCAGCTCTTCAGCTGAAGAATTGGCCTTCATGATGACAGGTTGTTTAGGGAGCTTTTCCTTGCCCAAAACTTTGTAGTAGCCCGATCTTACAACATCAATGATGGGAGCAGCTCCAGTCTTGTCTTTTCCAGCTTTGATCCAGGTCTACTCGCTAACCAGTGACTATAATTCATCTAAGTTGACAATTGGGCAGAAGCTCTGGTTCTCCTCAAGTGGTAATGCCTCATACCAACTTTCCCAAAGTAACCTGGATGATATTTGTTGAGGTTGATCTCGTAGTGATGCATGCCTCTAGATTTCTCGCGGCCCCAGGGTGCTTGTCATGCTTACGGATGCGGCCATGGCCATTAGTCACGTGGCCCCGAAATTTCCAGGTCTTCCTCAGTTTTGATCAGGGCAGTGGCAAAAGGAAACAGGATGAAAATATTTTTGATAAAAAACAAATTAAAAACCAAGTCTCTTGAGAAAATAAATAAATGAGGCACACTGAGACATAAGACATCAGAGAAAGCATGATTCTCACTTTATCTGAGGTTCAAATTCACCTCAGCTTAGGGAATTTAAACATAGCCCTAATTCCTGAGACGCATATGTGTACTGTTAGCAGACAGTTTTCCAAAACACCAAAGAATGAGATTCTGACTCTCTTTTCCAGAATACTTTCTCTTTTTAAAAAATTCTTTGTTTATTTTCTTGGAGTTCTTATAACTTTGATAAAACCCCATGACTGAAAAGGAAAAAAAATAGATTTATTTTGATTATACTTCCACCATGGAAGGAAGTTAAGGCAAGAACCGGGAGACAGGAACTGGTATTAAAAGCCTGCTGCTCACTGGCTGCTCTGTCTGTTTAGCTCAGTCTACTTTCTTATAAACTCTGGGACTACAAGCCTAGTGGAAACATCCACTATAGTGAGTTGGGTTCTCCTACAGCAATCAAGAAAATGTATCACAGGCTTGTTCACAGGTCAGTCTGGTAGGGACATTCTCTCCTTTGAAGTTCTGCATAATGCCAAGTTGAAATAAAAAACGGGCATCATAATTATTTATTTATTTATTCTTTCATTCATGCTTTGATGTGGATCTGCATGTATGTCTGTGAAGCAGAGGCATGTATAGTACTTGCAAAGGCAGAAGAATGCATTGGATTGCCTGAAACTGGAGTTATATGTAGTTGTTAGCCACTATGTGAATACCACAATTGGTAATCAAGAAGAGCAACAAGTGTTCCATTTTTTTTCAATATTCTTCATTTACATTTCAAATGCTATCCTGAAAGTCCTCTATACCCTCCCCCTGTCCACAAAAGTGTTCTTAACCACTAACCCCCCCCTCTCTCTCTCCCTCCCTGCCTCCCTCCCTCTCTTTCCCTCCCTCCCTCCTTCTCTCTCCTGTTACTCTAGACTGCTTTTTCAAGAATATAGAAATAATTTGTCTCTCTGGAGCAAAGATCAGTCTTGTTTACTTTCTAACACAATAACAAAATACCTTCCTCTGGGGAAGTCTGTAGGTCTTTTTTTCTAAACTGAGGAAGCAAATCACCTGCCTGGCCATCTTCCATGCAACACAGGATTTTGCACTTAGGAGAAATCACTGAAAATACACTGAATCTCCCCTGTGTGTCCTGCTGGGGACAAAGCTCCACCTGTGTAATCCAGGAATCATTTGCCTTCTCTTAAAATCCATGGAGGCAATTAAATTTACTAGTGGAGTAAACATTCAGACATGACTTGTATGTAACTTTAGGTATTGGTGTTTTTAAACAAAAGTTAACAGAACTGTGTACTGAATCCTCTCTAAAGACATTGCGGGCTTTAAGAAGGATCAACACATGTATAGCCTGTTACCACTGATATTTAATATTTTCAAGAATATTTTTCTTACTATACCACTTGCTACTTAAATATCTCTGCAACTATCTCTACAATTAAAGGAAGTAATCACCAAGATATCATCATTGACAAAACAAACTTACTTGAATAGTTTGTCTGTAGGTCTGTGTGTGCACGGCATGCATGCCTGGTTAGAAGTTAGAAGACAGCTTTGGATCTCCAGAAAGGGAATTACAGGTGCTTGTAAGACACACTGTGACTGCTACAAACCAAACTGAGGCCCTATACCAGAAGAGCAATTTTGCTTAATCTCTGAGACCTCATTCTAGCCCCCATAATATCTTTTTGATGATGTAATTCTCTGAATCCAGATGAAGTCAAAGCAGATTGAGTGATGTTGTTCTCTCCCAAACTCTTGTACCTGCCTGATAGGCTTTACTTTTAATTCGTTGTTGTTTATTTGTTGGAGAACTTCAGATGTTTGCCCACAGTCTGCACTTTGTTACCTGCGTTCTAGTTGTATCAATTAAAATAAATCTCAGTTCTCTGTATTCTCTGTGACTGGTTGGGAATGGAAGCTAACTCAGACTCATTCCTTTCCAGCTTAAGCGAAGTCCATCTTGAGTACACTGTACTTTTATTATATTTATTTTGTGAGTGTCTCCTTTTATTTAGGACCATTACTCCTTAATTTCAAGATCCATTAATCCACCTGTCTGCAAAATAATATTATGATTTTGCCATTTTATCTTGATTTATCACCAGTAAAACTTTAATATAGAGAAAGGTTCCAAATCAGGAGTTTAGCAGGGAGCTGGGAGTCACCTAAGCCTCAGGTGTGTACCCACCGACTCTCTTGAGTCTTGACCTGCTGCTCTACCTTACCAAACTTCCTGGCATGGTTTTATGTCCCACACATGTCATGCCTGAGTACAGAATCTTCTAGTATTTAAACTATTATAAGATCTAACATTCTATGAATAACCACTGAGCTATCAGGACCTACAGCCATCAATGACAGGTTCTCTGACCACAGCTTCTACTTCATGCCATCGCAATCACTCATTTCTGCTAAGGCTACTTATCTCATGTGCTTTTTTTGTTTGTTTGGTTGGTTTTTTTTTTTTTTTTTTTTTTTTTTTTNTTTCGAGACAGGGTTTCTCTGTGTAGCCCTGGCTGTCCTGGAACTCATTCTGTAGACAAGGCTGGCCTCGAACTCAGAAATCCGCCTGCCTCTGCCTCTGGAGTGCTAGGATTAAAGGTGTGCTCCACCACGCCCATCTATCTTATGTGCTTCTTGAGCAAACTCATCATATTCTAGCCTCAAGTCTTCTATATTTAAAATGCTCTTACCCTGATACCTCCATGGTTATTCACTCATGTTTCCTAATCTGAGCTTGTAATGTGTCCGATGAGATCATCAGGCTTTCTTGAATGGAAGCCCCAGATAAAGCAGTTCTTCCTCTACATCACTGTCAACTCCCATCTGTCCTCCCCACTCTAGTACTTATTTTAGCTGGCAAAATGGCTTGTTTGGTTGTATGGTTCTTTAACCAGAGAGTAGCCATAAGGTTATGTAACTTGTTTAGTTCACTGATGTATGGAATCTTCTAGAGCCAGGCCTGTCACATAGCAGGCCCTTTACTTTATTGACAGCAAGAGAATGACAAAAACAGTTGGTGAATACACAATATGCATAGCATGATTTATGAATTTGGCAAATACAACAGACAGAAATATATGTAAACTAGCATGATGATAAAAAACCAATGAGCACAAAAATATAATAAATATAATGTATTTGGTTAGGAAAACATTGGTATATATAAACTTGAATAATGCTTCCAATGCAAAATAAAATAAAATTGAGACATTTTTAAATAATAGCTTGCTTTTTGGTTTACATAGAGCAGTACTTTATGAAGGATATAAATTTTGAAATTATTTCATGAATTATGTGGTTTATTTTTGAATGATGAAGACAATGAGGATTTTAGAGCAATTACATTTAAATCCTGAAGAAAGCATTCCTGTGTACTAGAATTAGTTACATGTTATTGTAATCCCTAAAATTAATAATTGGAAATGGATAACAGTATAAGTATAGTTCCACATATTCCAGTGATGTAGCTGGTATATAGTATCACCAGTATTGTGTGACATCATGGAGCACTGGTCTGTGTTGTTTGAATTAAATATGTTTACTCAGTACTTCTTCATGATTACAAAACTTGACTGCAATTTATTTGGGAGCATCAAGGATTCTGTCTACCTGCTGTTTCTTAGTTGAAAATTCAAATTTACCTCAAGAAGTCATCCCTTTTTCTTTAATAAGTGATTAATAATTTCACTGGCTCTAATTTACTGTAAGCAAAGCATCATATTAGTAATGTGCTTAATATGAGTTATTAAGTTTCCATTAGACTAAATTACCACCCCCAGAGACCTGCAAAGCTACTTTGGAATAATTTGCATATCCAGAACCTACACATGTCACCTTTTTAAAAGTGCCACAGACACGTGTATGAACATAATTCTACAGAAAAGGCAGTTATCCTCTAGGAGCTTAAATTCCAAGTTCTGTATGTTATTTGCAGTTGTAATAACTTAAAATGATTTCCAAACAGCCCATGTCAAAATCCATTTTCAATACACTGCACTAGAGTAAAATCCATATTAATTTTCTAATTGCATTTAACACGATCATCAATTTTTTACAAGCATTAATTAATTGGTTTAGTAGTAGAAAGCATACAGAATGTAAATGTTTCTGTGAATCTTACAAACACTGAAGCAGAAATATCCATAGAGTTTTCTTCTCTAGATTAAAGTGAAGCAGCTGGTCACACTGTCTAAGAAAATTGACCTTGAAAGCATAGTAAGTAGAGGATGGAGGTTTGGGGGGTGGGGGTGCTTTTTGTTTTTTGTTTGTTTTACTGTATGAATGAATCTTTGTCCAAACTCGATGATCTTTTGAGATTAGAACCGAAGTCCTTCACCATGCAAGATGAATAACCTGCCATTTAACTACATCGCTAGCCAATTTTGTCTTCTAATACTAGAGCAACGTCATCAATTGATTAATGAACATGGTTTCCTATGAGAATTAAAAGAATTCTAGGAAGTGGGTATGTTCCCAATAGCTATATGAAGAGGTAAATTTGCACTGAAAATGTGGTTATGAAAAGCATTGGGCTACTAACTAATGAAACAACCCTGGGCATATTTTCTAACCACATATCTGCAAAGCAGATTTATCAACTCATTTTCTCAAGGCTAACGAGGGTATCAGGCTGGATTAGAAATCAGAAGTCTCTCTATTCCTCAGCACACATGATTAACGCACATCTGTTCCCTAGTGCACAGCATTAATTTTAGAAGTAATGCAGCAGTATTAGTCTGAGTTGACCCAGAAAGGCACTGGATCACACAGGACAAAATTCTGTGTTCCCAATTCACTGTGATCTCAGACCTGAAACACACAATCCATGTCTTCATCCAAACTATGAGGAATAAAAATATTGGGAGTCAGAAAGCTAGGTCATCTGAATTTACTTTCCCTTCCCATCCCTCGTATTCCGTACTTTAAAATTAAATTTTCTAGATCATGTTTCTCAAATAGTCAATTTGCTATGTGATCTTTTAGTATTCCTAAAGACCTTCTTCAACTTAAAGTACAGATTGTTTGAGCTCTGCAGAAAATCCAAAAAGAAGTAAGGAAGGAAATTAAAAGGATCTGTAGTACAGTTTAGGTTTGTTTAAGAGGAAACATGACTGACAAGATAACAAAAGAGAAATCTTTAGAATCTAAAAAGCAGTTGTGAGTTCTTTCAGCAGTCAGCAAACATGTAATCAGAGCCCAAACTATAGGAGCGGAATAGGTTAAAAACAAAATTCAAGTGATACTTAAGAGGGAGGTTCCAAGTCTTCTAATGCAAGTGAACTGATATCAATGAATGTTGGAAGTCCTGGGCCTGTGTCAGAAAGCAAAGAGGAAAGAGCACAGATCTTGGACCAACAAGTAGTAAGCTAGCATCAAACACACATACCAGCATGTGGCACCCAGGTGATCTGGAATGCACACTTGCTTCTCTGAGTCCCAGTTCAAAGAGAAAATTTACATCTGAATAATTTTGTATTGAGTGGAAGTTTAAACATAACTAAAGTACCCAGCTGTACATATGAGATGCTCAGCAGGTGGTATGATTTCTGACTCTAGAGGGAAAAGGGGGAAAAGCAGCTGAGACTGGATATGTAGAACTCAAGGGGAGATGAAGTTTGCTATGTGAAGTTAACTGATGATGCTGATGTTGATATGTGGTTATTGTGTGACTTTTCCTGGCAAGAGCTGAATTGAATAACAAGAGACAGAAGAAAACATTGCACCATTCCAGCTTAGTGATCCAGTTTAGTGAAATTATTTAAGGAAAGTAGGTAACTTAAAGGCACCTGCATACTGTAAAGCCCTGCCTCCTGCAAGCCTCTGCAGAAAAACTGCTGCTGCTTTTATGGGGAGAGTCCTTATAATCTTCTAAATTTGTGGAGTTTGTGATACTTGTACGATTTTTCCTGAAGACTTGTGAGATTCATGCATTTCCTCCCTTCAGGAAGAGAATGTTTCGACTTGCAACAGATAGCTATACAACAACAAAGTTTAAGGAAGACAGGAACAGAAAAAATCATGGCTGAAAATAGATTTGCTGGAGGAAGTAAGATGAGTGAGGAGGGAACTCTCTTGATCTACAAATATCCAAGCTTCCCCAGAGTCCTGCCCATGCTTCTGCACTAGGCTCTTCAGCTGAGCTTCACTCATGTCACTGCGCTGGTCAAGCTCACTGTTACTCTCTCATCACTTGCCAGGGTAAGAACACGCATCCTCTGTTCATTGAGTAGTTGCTCTGCCAGTTCACAGATGAGGACATGTGCTTCAAGGCAGCTGGCAATGATGTTTCCCTCTATCCAACCAGTTAGGGAAGATGCTGTTGAAGTTAGATTAGAGTGCTAACGTAATACACAGTCAATTTCTATGGATTTCAAACAGAAAATTGCAACTCATCTACAGATAGTTTTATAAATTCATAACATATCTGACTGTAACTCACTATGCTGTGCTAAAACAGAAGCATAGGAGAATGAAGCAATGTTATTAGCCCTCACTACTAAGCTGAAAGCCTTTTTAGGATTTCCAAACACAGCTCTCCCTCCAACATGTTAGAATCCTCTTCATGCTGTCCAGGTCTCCTTTCCCTAAGAGTTTTCTGACCACACAGCTGAAAGGGAAGAACACTAGGAGTGTGCCTTTTAGAGCATTCAGCCTGCTGGCTCTTTCTGTCCATTAGGTTTTCAGAATCTAAAAACCTTCTGAGTTTGCATGTTCCACAATGCCAGTTATAAATTGCTATAGTCAATGCCTGAATAAGCATTTGATAAATGTCATTAACATGATTTAATGATTATTTTGTGGTTATCACTTCAAAATCATCACTTTTTTATGTGATCATTTTGTAGCAAATTAGTAAGAATGCTTCCGAATGGTACTTCATAGTTAGCACATTATTTTCACCTTTAAATGTATCACTAATATTGTAAGGAGCTATATTTTTGTTGAAATAAAATTTTAGTTATATTTAATGCTAATTGGTAAAAGTATAACATTAAAAATAATGTCAATTCTTTGAGACAGTGTCCCACTTTATGTCTATAGCTCAGGCTAGACTCAACTTGTGGTCATCATCTTGCTTTAATCTCCCAAGTGCTACAGTTACAGGTATGAGTCATCACATCTCACTATTTCATTCTTTGCTACACCTCAACTATTTTTTAAATATTTTAAGAGTAAGAATGTTAGAGAATTTGGAACATGTGTCTGGTTATAATCCTATAATAGTAACTAGTAAGCTTTTTAGAAAAAAAATTAAATGAGTTCCCAACACTATATTGCTCTCTTTGTTGGCCTGTTTATTCTACTGAAGATATATTAGACAGTTCTGCATTGTTAAGAATGCTGACCAAAACAGGCTTGTGATCAACGGGCAAAATAATGTTAAAACTTACCGTGCTTACATCTTCCAAATATACATCATCTAAACAATTTTCTCCATCTTAATGAAAATAGGAAAGACACTCCCACTGAACTGTAAACACAGAGCAAGTTTGTATTTTCTGTCTTCCTGTTTTCTTTCCCTTAAGGCAATGCTGTAGCTCAATGTGTGACTGGCAAAGGTTTTTTTTTTTCTCCTTCTCCTCCTCCCTCTCCTTTTCTAGCTCTAGAGATGTGTCATAGAACATGATCAGGTTATGTTTCTTACAAAAATATGAAGCATGTTTTTCTGAAGATGTCACTGTCTGCAGTCAAATAACCCACTTTCTGTGATAAAAATTGTTTTATTCAGAAGCATCTCCTTTCTATTCTGAATGACTGGATAATAGTCCCACTAGACTAACATTTCAGTATGACCAAGTTTAAAACAATTTCAGACATTCACAGCACACATTCCCCTTCACGTAAGAGGAGATTAGGCCTTTTCATAATAGCTTCTTTTGGATTTCCACAACAGAGAAGAAAACCAAATGAGGACATATAGTCAATGCTGATTTTGTATACTCTTTAATGTCGTCTTTGTTTAGAGGGTCTTACAGTTTTGGTTAGAAAAATGATAGAACCACCCGATAATCCAGCCACCATTTCATTCACTNTAAANACTGCTGTGATTATCCTGGGAATTTATAGATACCTTTTAAATAATCCATGTTTACATTTCAGCCAACCAAGCAACCTTCCATTAAGNTTTGCAATTGCTTTACCAGGTATGATAATGGAAGAACTCATGACATCAGCAACCACAAATGCTAAACTGAATTCCTATTGCTTTAGGCAAATTGCTTAATTGCATGAGATTTGTTTCCCTTATCTATAGAGTAAAAAAAAGTTTGTAGCATTAAATAAGATTACATATATTAAACATTGATGCAGTGTTCTATAAACAAATCAAACCAGCAAACAAAACTCAGCTTCACTTCTGGGTATTTAATTTCTACATGATCATAGAAAGAATGGAGACTTCTATAAATACATAGTGCATAAGGAGATGCTACATAAAATGGATCATATGCGTACATGATTCTGTAAGAGGTATGTTTTATCTGATGTAACNAAAGTCCAGAAGTCAGAGAGAAACTGCAAGATAGGTGAATTTGGGCTCCAATTTTCTGTGCTGCGCACCCCCCCCCACACACACACTCACTCTTCTTCACATTTTTCTTTTTGCAAGGCTGACATCCTCATGGTCACAAGATAACTGAATGAAGAAAGAATTCAACTCATNTATTTGCTCAGGATTAGGGCATCAAACCTTTACCTCTAGTAAAAGCAATTCTCATACAGCTTGTGGTGCTCAGTTGGATCCTTAGAACAACGAAAATGTCACTTCAGTGGTGCACATATGTAATATGAACACTGTATGATGAGACTTTAAGCCAAGAGAGGACACCTAGACAGAAGGTGATGAGTGAGCTTACATGGAGTCTGCTGAAGCCACAACAAAATCAGCAACTGATACTTTTTTGTCAACAAGGAAGAAGGGCAGAATCAACTCCTATATGCAAGGCATGGCATGCATAAACATAATTAATTGATAAGCAATTAACTTGCCAAAACTACCCCCCTCCAACTATAGCTAATTAGACTATCACTGGACTACTAAGAAACTTGNATAGGTGAACTGACATTTTACAGTCAGAAATAAAGGCTCACTGACTTGCTAGAGACGAGTACTAGGACACAGAAGGACTGGAACTTAAATGTATGTTATATTGGTCTTAAATCTAAGATTCATTGCAAAGCTTTTCTTTATGTTAACAATATTTAAAATATATTTACAACTTATACATAAATTAACAGTATTATTTAAATAAAATTAATTTTTCAACTTAAATTGTTATTAAATTTATCATTTTCAAGAATTTGGCTTGTGTATTTTATGTGCACTGTGACCTTTGCTTTTCTGGACATTTTTTTTTTAACCACTGTTATTAATCCAATTACTTTCACTTTTATATCACAGGTCTCTGGCTAAAATTTTTACTATATTTAAATGGATGTGGATTTTTTATTGTAGTTTTATTTGCCCTTGCTTTCATTGCTTTAATCAATGCTTTGTAGCAGAGAAATACAGTGATGAGCTTACATAAAACTCTGCATTGTAGACTTGCAATCTTCGGGACATGCAGTTAGCTCTATGACATACATGTCTACGGTGTCAACTACTAGCTGTGTGCCATCAATGCCCATGAGGGTAATTGCCTTGATAAATTCACTTCCAGCAAATAAATGGGTGTCTTCAAAATATGACTTCATACTTCAAACCAGAATAGGGTTCTTCATGTTTTCTAAACTCAGTCTCAACCCCTAAAGTGAGGGATAGATAAATACATATGAGGCCTTGTTTTAAGATTCAACTTAATTTTATGTACATTTCAAACTACTCCAGTTACAACCATCCCTGTTCTTTTGTTCTTCTGTAGAGGGATTATATTATGTCTTCTTGTGCATTCTTTGTCAGCATTGACTGTTTTCCACATATAAGCCAAATTGGTAATATTTATCTAGAGATTTATAAATAATTAATCATCAATTACGGTAGGCTGTCACGGATGAGAAATTATCTTGAAAACTACTCAAAGCTATAATTAATTTAAAAGTCAGAAACCTGGCCCTACAATCAAAGTAGCTCTCTGCATTTGAATGGGCATGGAAAGCACTGGAGTTTTTTTATTCTACTATATATACCTGAAGATATACCATATCCAGTTATCTCAGGGGCAGATCATATGTATTTCATTAATGAGAGACACTAGATGTGGATTTCATGGTTCTGGGGACTCAAAAGATTCCTCTCTAGTTCCTTTGTGTTTGAGAACCTGAGAATATATTAGAACTACCTCTATCTATTTTAATATTTCTAGAGTGTGATTCCACACAAAAACAACAAAAGAACAATCTTAGCTATTATATTCATCTTTTCATATACTGGAGACGTAACCAGAGACCATATGTATGCTGGACAAGCATTCTGTTATTCAGCTATATCTTCAGCCCTACAAATTCCAAATCAGATCATAAAAATCTATTAATGGAGAAGAAATGTATTGATATCCTCAAAAGTGATGATACAGAGGAAGAGAAAATTAAAATGATATGTGTCTACTTCCCATGTTGTCTGCCAAAAAAATTTGTCCCAATAGATTTAAAATTCTAATTGGTTCTGTGTTAAGTAATAAGCAGAAGAAAGACAAACAAAGAAAGTTTAAACTATTTAACAGAGTACCACAAAACTGCCCATATGAAATCTAAATTCAGATGATAATTTTAATGGGCA
The DNA here is from genome assembly GCF_900095145.1 of Mus pahari. Taxonomy (NCBI): domain Eukaryota; kingdom Metazoa; phylum Chordata; class Mammalia; order Rodentia; family Muridae; genus Mus; species Mus pahari. The sequence goes on along the minus strand of NC_034595.1, from coordinate 29,423,784 downwards.
CTTGGGGGAGACAGATTTACAAAATTTATACTTTAACTTTGTGTTCAATTCAAGCTACATTGTCAATGCAGTTAACTGCATTTGTGTGCACGTAGTGTAAAATATCCCAGCAGGAATTGTGGTAGGTATGGCAGGTGGAAGAGACACAAAGCCACAGAACTAAATGAGATGAAAACAATAAGCAAGTTCAAGTAAAGTTAGACTAAAATTTGAAATAGTTTGCTAATAAATGTATGTATAAAAGAAATATATATGCATTTATATACACATTTGTCAGAATCAAAATTTGCTCATAAAACTCCCATATTCTTCCACTGACAAGACCTAAGTGGAGTTATTTAATTCAATCTAGTCCTACTAAAGCCTAAAATTTTGCCAGTATAAGAAACTGAGTCTGTGCAAGTCTATGATAATTGGAAGCTATAATGACAAACTATTTCTTTCTCAAAAGCAGTGGTTGTAAACCTTACTAATGGTGCAACACTTCAATGCAGTTTCTCATGTTGTGGTGACTCCAAATCAAAATTTTTTTCTATTCTTACTTAAAAACTATAGTTTTGCTAGTTATTAATTGTAATATGTTATGTAGCATATGCAATACTTCCCTTCCGGGGGGGGGGGGATACCCAACAGGAAGGAAACCAATGCTGAAGGCAAACCTAGCAAGAATCTCATGCATCCTCAGTAAATCATGGCATATCTAAAATCAGACACAAGGGAGAAGTGGTGACAGAAAAAGGAAGCCAGAGTGAACAGAAAAGTTAGTTTAACAAAGATGATAATGAATGGCATGCAGTGACAACAGAGGCAACACAGAGTGAGGTTCCAAAGTACACCAGCCAATGAGGTGGGATTCTTACAAGTTGGAACTTTATAGAAGACAAAACATGGTAAAATACAGGGATTACAAAAGAGACTGCCATAGGTGGAACAACAATATGAACTAACCAGCACCCCCAGAGCTCATGTCTCTAGCTGCATATGTAGCAGAAGATGGTCTAGTCAACCATCATTGGGAAGAGAGGCCCCTTGGTCTTGCAAACTTTATATGCCCCAGTACAGGGGAACACCAGGGCCAAGCAGGGGGAGTGGGTGGGTAGGGGAGTGGGGGGGGGGCGTATAGGAAACTTTGGGGATAGCATTTGAAATGTAAATGAAGTACATACCTAATAAAAACTGAAAAAAAAAAGAGTGTCAGGATGTAACACTACAGTGGTACAGGACAAAATACTACAGTAGAAACCGCTGGACCTTCCTTCCCCTGGAGGAAGAAAGTCTGAGTGAAACAGAAATGCAATATGATATATGGAGAGATGTTCAGCCTTGAGAGCATATACTGCTCTTCCAGAGGACCCAGGTTAGGTCTCCAGCACTCATAAAGTGGTTCAAAACATCCATAACTCTAGTTCTAGGAGATCTGATGTCCTCCTCTGGCCTCGGAGGGCAGCAAGCAGGCAGGCACCTGACTATGTATATGTATATGTATACACACACACACACACACACACACACACACACATATATATATATATATATATATATATATATATATATATATATATATATAATAAAAGAAGTTTTATAAAAGAGATAATCTCTGAATGAAGATACTCTGAATGAATTAAAAAATGTAATCATTCATGCCTGCTAAGATGGGCTATGTCATCTTTCAATTGTTACAGTGCCCATTTTAAAATATAATCTACTTTCTGATATACATCAATCAAACTAAAAAGAATGTCAGTCTGATCTTATGTTGAGGTTCCTTTAAATTCTTTATATTCAGCATGCAATGATAAAACCTTGCCACAAGGACCAGGCTAGTGGGTACGAGGCCACCTGGCAACAGTGCTCAAGTCCAAAATTCTTTCCTCTTTCTCTGAGACACATACCGTTCATGGTAAGATCATGGGAATGTAGCTCACAGGAACTAACTATCATGCTCAAGACCCTGGGTCCAACACCCAGCACCACACATATCTATATGTACACTCACAGTATGAAGCTAAGATAAACAGCAAATATTTAACTATTGCACATGCATTTTGTGACACACAATATTAGAAATATTTTATGCTTGAAATATTATTTAAAATAACATTCATATAGTAGTAGTATTTTCCTAGACATTACTACAGAGGAAAACAGGTCTCAGAAAGAGAAAGTTACCTGTGTAAAACTGTATACCTTATAAAAGCTCATGACGAGATTAGAAGTCTATATCTTTCTGATTTGTAATTGACTGCCATTGATTGTTACCTATAAAAGAAAATCAGGATAATTATCATACTGGCGATCCAGAGATTCTAAAAAGTTCAGAATAGCACAATTAGTAATTTTCCTAGAGTGGCAATTAATAAAGTATATAAGGGGAGGATTCAGGAATTAGTGGATGAAATAATTTTGCATATAACTTAGGTCATGGTCGGTTGACGTGAGTTTACTCTGACCCAGGAAGCAAGCAGAAACCTTAAATATTGGCAAAAAATCCATATCTTAAATAATTTAATTGTATAACAAACTTCAAATACATGTCCTTAATGGTAGGTTTGAAAGTTTTCAGGTGTAATAATTGAGATTCACATATGTGAAGTCCATACCTAAAATCATAGTGACAAATAGGAGCTAGAATTTTGACCTTGACCCCTTTAATTCCAATGGATTATCATCCAAATGTTGGGCTTTGTTATATCTCTCCCTCTAAAAATGTCAAATGATAACAGCAAAGTTTGGAATGTTCAGAATGTTTCTTCTTACATCTCTAAATATCAACATTTCTGAGTTGTTTGTAATAAGTCATCATTAAACTATGCTCACCCATAATTCTGTTTCCAACAGGGCCTTTAACTGAAATTTTCTCCCTTGTTTTAGATAGTCCCTTGCTCTTTCTACTCTCTAAACACTGTGAGTAGTTTACAGCCCACAAACGTATTTTAAAATGCTTTTATGCATACACTTTTTGCATTCAAATAAATTTAATGATTGGAGAAAACTGCAAATATCAGTCTAAATGCAATGTCACTATAGACTAGACAGCAGGGAATACTCCACTGAAATGAAACATTTCATATTGTAAAATGAACTGAAGAGAACCAAATATATATATATATTTCTCATATATATATATATGAGAAATGCAAATATTCCAGAAGTTCATATTGATACTAGCATGGTGAGATACAGCCCTCATTTATTCTGCAAGAGATATGCCTTCCCACTTACTAAATATCAGTAGGACAAAGTAGCTTGCAATGGGACAAACTGACATGCTCTAGAGGACACCAAGCTCATGCCACTTAAAGTATTTTCCATTCCTGAGAAGTGCAGTTTTGAGTCCATATACTCTGATATATTTTTTTACAAACATAATTTGAAACCAAATAGTTTTAAGATTAGCACCACTGAGGGATTAGGCTTCAAAGCAGGCAATCTTTTTTATTCCAGATTTATGGTAAAATCATATTTTTTGAAAGTTTATTTTAATCTTATTGAAAATAATTTTATACATTATATTTTTATCATATCCTTCTCCAGCTCCTCTCCATTTCTTCCCCACCCAACAGGTTCTCTTTCTCTCTCTCTCTCTCTCTCTCTCTCTCTCTCTCTCTCTCTCTCTCTCTCTCTCCCTCAACAAAGAAACAAATTACAGGAGAAACAACAAAATTCAAAGCAGAAAATTAACATTAATAACACAAAAATATCCAAAGGAAAAACACACAAACACAATATGGACTCTGTTTTTGTGCTGGCCAACAACTCCTGGGCATGGGCCTTTCCTGAAGGGTGGCTGATGTTCCCAGTGACACTTCATAAGAGAGAAATGATTTGTCCCTTCACCAATAGATACCAACTACTATCAGCTTCTTGTCCATGTCTACACTGCCTTGTTCGTGATCAGATTTTTGTCTGTTTTAAACCTGTCCAGATTTTATATATGCTGACAGAGTCTCTGTGAGTTAATATGTGTATCAGTCTAATTTGATTTAGAAGATATTGTTTGCTTGGACACAACCACTAACAATCAACTACTGGATTTTACAATATCTCTGCCTCCTCTTCTAAAGGCTCTTCTGAGCCTAAAAGGGAGATCTTTGACACCCACTTAGGTAAAGACATCCCACTTAGGAACAAGGTGCCAAAGTCAATCTCTACAGACTGTCCATTTGTAGCTTGCTTCGTTAATTAAAATTTTGTTAATTACTACATCAAGAAGAAGCTTCTTTGCTGAGAGGAATTGATCTATTGGTACTGCAATATGCCATTAGGAGTAATTTTAATGGTATGTTGCTTTGTCTGAATAAGAGTATTAGGTTTCCCTTAGTGATATGATCTGATAGCCTCAGGTTCTTGGCTACTTTTGCAGTGTCATGTATGGGTTCCTTCTCATAGAGTGGGCCTTGAATTCAATCAAAAAGTGATTTGTTATTGCCATTATATTTGTGCCACTATTGCACCAGTATATGCTGCAAGCAAATATCTGTCATAGGTTTCAGGGTTTGTAACTGGTTTAAATTGATGATTACATTTCTTCTCTAGTAGGGTTCAAGGACTTTCTAGCACCAGTAATACTAGATAGTAGGGGTGAGATTACTAGTTGAACACTAGCTTGGTATCTCCATATTCAAAGGCATAAGTTATTTGCATATCCCATATTAAGCCTAGGATGTGATAGTAAGTAAATTCAATACCCCACTCTCAACAATGCATTAGTCATCCAAAAAAAAAAAAAAAATTGAACAAAGGAATTCTGGAGTAAAATAACATCACAAATCAAAGGAATCTAACAAGCATATCTGAAGTATTGATTCTAAACCCTAAAGAATACACTTTCTCAGCAGCCCATGGAAATTGCTCCAAAATTGACCACACATTAGAAGAAAACCAACTCTAAACAGATAAAGAAAATTGAACTTACACCCTATATTTTAACTGACCAACATAGAACAAAGCTGGCCATCAATAAATATAGAAACAACAGTAAATAAACAAATTCATAGAATATTAACAACTCACTATGGAGTGAAATTTGAGTTAAAATAGAAATTGAGAAGGAAACTCAAAACTCTTCAAAACTGTAAAAATGAAAATAGGATACCCATGCTAATGGGACTTAGCTTGAAGTCAGCTCCAGTCAAGAGGCAGGGTCACAGCATTAAATTTCTACAATAAAATGTCTGAGAAATCTCATAAAAAAAAAAAAACTTAATGACATACTAGAAATCTGCATGAAAAAATTCAAATAAAAATACACAAAAGGTGTACATTGGAATAAATAATCAAATTCAGGGATGAAATTGATATTATAGACATAATCAAAAACAATACAAAGAATCAGTAAAACATATGGTTGGTTCTTTGACAAAATCTACAGTATTGTAAATCTTTACAGAAATTAACCAAAAGATAGAAGATCCAAACTAATAAAATTAGAGAAGGAAGGGGAAACATTACAACTGATACTGAGAAACTTCTGAGAATCATAAAAACATATTTAAAAAAATCACTATGCCACCAAACTGAAAAATCTAAAACATCTGGAAATTTTTCTTGATATATATGAGCCTCCAAAACGAAAGCAGATGAAATAAATACATTAAACTGATACAAAACCCCTAGTGAAATGGAGCAACTGAAAAAAAGCCCATTGCCAGATGGATTCAGTGAAGAATTCCACCAGGTCATTAAGCAAGTACTATCATGAATAGTCCTCAAAGTATTATACAAAATAGAAACTAAAGGAACATCTCACATGTCCCATCTGCACCATATTGCGATGTCTTATTTCCAAGAGCTGAATAAAATGAGCTCACATGACTATAAATATGTCTCTCTATATGCATACGTATTACATGCAAATTATAACGTCTACTATTATAATACACAAGATTCTTGTGGGCTAATTATTCATTAATAATGCTATTAAAGTCTAAAGTTGGAGGTGGGCAAAGAGTTCCACCCAGTGCTGAAGTGCTATTGTTAGTTGATATCTGCTGGGAGAGGAAGAGTCAGCTCTCTTTAAAGATGTGCTGGTCCCTGGTAGGCCAACCAGGTTCCAGTGGATGGTCACATACCTAAGAGTATATGGACAGCACAGATGGGACTTAATAGGCTTATTAAAAAGAAGATACAAAGTTTGCTGTATAGGGAAACAATTTTATATTTGTGAGAAGTTGTGAGAAAAGGGTATACAAGGCCAAAATAAAATTCTAAAACAATTCAAAAGTGAAAAAGGCCCCTGATATAATAGATACAGATTTCATAATTCACAAGATCTTTATTTAAACAGAAATATTTAGATGCTCAAAGACAATAGTGTCCTCTAATTTAGTAATAAACAGTAAATAATACATTATTGAGAAATGCTGCCTGTTGTCCAACTGTGGTTTGAAAGCCTGGATCCTACTTCAAAATGTGAGACCACACTGGTGGAAGCAGTTTGGAAGGACTCTCTTCTAGGGTTTTATTTTTCTCAGCTTCTTGTCACATCTCTCTTCTTGACAGAATATTTAAACATGTAAGCATGCTTTCAAAAACCAAAATAACTGCATGCTATAGTTTTCCCCTTTTCATCAATGCTTTCAATGACATAATTATCATTTTCATGTACAGCTTTCCCCTCTTGATATAATTTTTAAGGATTCTATCTGACCACAAATAAAGCAACATTCATGACATCAATCCATGGTTGCAGATATCAGGCATATTTATCAGACTGTAGATTTTAATTTAGGATAATTTGGCACTACAAAAAACGATTTTTTTTTCAACACAAGCTGGTCACCTATCATTATTTATTTACATCCATCTAAAGGTTTGTATATGAAATTCTGTAGTCAGGTCATATGTCTTTAAATAGAAAGGCAAAACAGAGAAATAGAACATTTTGTTGACAGGTAAATGTGAATCAATCTGGCTTCATTCAAAAGAAAATAATCAAGCTCTTTTCAAATAATATAAAATGCAGAATGATTGCATGCCGGCAAGGAGGGGCCTTATCAGCATCCCTTCTCTGAGAATGATTGCTGCTCTAGCTGGAGGAGCATTTGCAGTGCTTATCTTGTGACTTCCCTGCAGTCCCGGGTGTTTGGTAGCAGTTGATTTTCACTGGGTTTCTGTTCTTTCATTTTTCCCCTTCTTCAGTGCAAATTAGTTTCCCCACATCTACATCCAGCCATCATTCCCTTATCAGCTGTGGGAGAGGATAATTATTTCATTATTGGTTTTGAGCAGTCTTTCATATTAAGTAGTGCATCTCTGGTTTCAGGCAGATATTTAATGGGCTCTCTATTTGTTTTATTTGTCTCATCACCTTAATCGAAGTCCCCTGAGACAGAGTACTTTGTAGTAACAAACAGGAATAAAAGGAAATTATGAATTGCTGTTTCCACAGAAAGGGCAATATTCATTACAAATTCCTGATGGGATTGAATCCAGGTTGCTTTCAAACACTATGAAAAACCTTTTAATAACTAAGATGCCTGGTTTTCTAGTCTCTTATTAGCCAAGCACCTAAGAACTGCCCTTTGGGAACTTGGGGTTTGTTGTATTGTTCTGCTATGTATTGTCTAGAATTTTCAGTTCCTGGGTTTATCTTTTGCAGGATAATTTCCCTCCCGTCTTCTCCAAACATCATGATATTGCCTTGTGGTGTTTAGTTCTATAAAAATAAATATTAACTTTCAGCTTTCCTTAAATGACACTGTCCTGGTTTCCTGGCCTGAGCACTGTCCTCTCATTTATACATCCAGGTGATTCATGTAACCCGAGAGCCTTTCCATGCTGCTCCTGCACTGCTTGGGTCTTCTTTGATAACGTATTTTTAGAAGCCCTACTACTATTGACTCAGTCTTTTAGGTGGAAGTTAGCAATAATGGGACAACTTGTCTTATTTTATTTGATAGGCAAAGCAAAGGTTCTGTTGTCTGCCCCCACCCAAAAAAATAATTTTTAGCATCCACTTACGAGAGAGAACATGACTTATTTGTGTGTGCATCTGAATTGGTGTACCTAACATAATGTCACCTGGCATTATTCATTTTGTTGAAAATAAAAGGCTTTCATTTTTATGTAACTAATTAAAGTTCAATTGCACATATAAAACATTCATGCATTGACGGACATCCAGCTTGATTCCACATCTTAGCTGTTGTGAATAGTGGAACAACAAACATAGGCATGCAGGTGTCTCTGGTTCTAAAATAATTTCTTTGGATATATAGCCAGAAGCAGGCACCATAGCTCATATGACAGACCTATTGTTTTACATTTGGAGGAACCTCAAAATTGTCTTTCAGAGTGGCTGCACTACTAATTTATACAGATACCCTAACATGTCTTCTATAATGGATGAATTAATAATTTATATCAACACCTTAACATATCTTCTACAGTGGATGACTTGATAATTTCTTAACAATGCCTTTTTTTCTACCTTGGGAATTGTAAAATAATAATAATAATAATAATAATAATAATAATAATAATAATGTACATCACTTTACTATACTTATAAAGTTTATCAAATTGATGAAAATATATACTGGAGAAAATGAAGAGAAAAAATGCAATCTAAAAATTGACCTGTTGTTTGAACTACTGGTTTTCTGGTCTTTCATTAGCCAAGCACCTAAGGACTATCCTTTGGGAACTTGGGGTTTGCTATACTGCATTTCTGGGATTAGTAGCTCCCTTATTTATCTTTTTATATGAGAACTTCCCTTCAGCCCTCTCCAAATGCAATTATTTTGTCTTTGAATGTTTCTCACCATGTTCTTCAGAAGACACACTTTCACTCCAGTCTTCACTCCTAACCTTTGACTCTTGGAATCTTTCTGTTTTCTCTTTTGCAATGGTCCCTGAGCTTTGGCCAAAAGAATGTGATATAAATATCACGTTGAAGTTTGATCATCCTGTAGCCTCCTATTTTCTGCACTTTTACAAGTTGTGATTTTCTGTTCACTGCACAAATAAGCTTCTCTGATGTGGTCTGAGATCTGCTAAGGTATACATAGAAAGATACAGTTTTAGAGGATAGTTTGATGCTATATACATTTAGAAAAATAATAATAGTATGTTTACCTTTGAGACATATGAATCCCATCCATGGGTTCCCCAGCCAGTTTTCCAAAATAAGGTATGCTTTTCCTCCTGGAAAGTGGTTTTTAAATCCAGTTTAAAATTGATTGGTTACCACAATGATATTTATATGAATGCTATACCCATGAGCATGTCTTGCCATACACATTGTTTATTATAGTTCATAGATTTCACAGCTGAGTAAGACAGTTGATGACTTTTATCTAGTAGCAACCTTTGTAACACTTTTCAATACAAATAAAGCTAGCCAGCACAGGTACCATGCAGTTCTGCTGGGCAATCAAGAGTAATAATAGTTGCTTATATTGTTCAGGAGCTAACCAACAACATGTGGCGAGGTTACCACATTTGGCATTGGGCTTTAGCCTGTCTTTAACCATGGGAAGATTTTTGTTCTCCTCCAGTTATGATGGATAGTTTTTCAAGGTGAAGTAGTTGTTCCATCAGCAGTCCTTTTCTGTCAGAACCTGAAGCATATTGATGTAAACTCTTCTGAGTGTTGAAGCTTCCACTGAAACATCACACGCTCTTCTTATGGGCCAGCCTTTATATTGGACTTCAAGCTTTCTGCCCTCAATATTCGTTTGTTCTGTATACCTGGTGTTTAACTGGAATATGGTATAAATGGTTCCTTTCTGTTCCTATCAATTCCATGCTCTATATACCTCTTAAGATTGAATAGACATCTATTTCCCTAGGCTTGGCAAGCTTTCTTCTGTAACTTAATTGAAGATATGTTCTGTGGTTTTACATAGAATTCATCTTATATGCTATGTACTTGAGTGTTTTTTTTTTAAATTCATTATTTGCTTTGATTTAATTGCCCAATTCATCTACCTTGTCTTCAAGCCCTTATATGGCCATTTCCAAAATCAATTCTGATGGTGAAGTTTTTCCTCAGATACTTTTTACGCCATTGAGTTTGTAATTTCTAGCTTTATTTTTAGAGTTTTTTCTTCCATGTTTCTACTTCTGTTGGATTAATTTTCACTTATTTAGTTGTGCTCATTATTTCATTCTGTGATTTGTTTGAGTTTTCATGGACTTTAATCAGGAGCTTAAAGCTGTCTTCAAATTCATTCAGGTGTTTATTGGTGTCATCTTTCAATTCCTCAGACTCTAAACACATTTATAAATCTATAAAGTTTTGTGTATTGAGTTTTATCAAGGTGGTTCTTGTTAGGAATAATAATTATGAATTGATCATCATTGCCAGAGAAAAATCTCTTTTTTTAAATATTATTTTTGTAATGTTTTCCCTTTTTTTTCAGTTCAGTTCAGAAAAGTTTAGAGTTCATATGTCAGTTGAGAATGTTGACAATTTGAATGAATCCCTAAGTGATTAGTCTGGAGAGAGTAGAATATCTTACAACCATGTAGGTGGCTTTAAACAGTCACAAGGCAAGGCAGAGCATGGGTAGCTAAAGGGAGACTGTACTAGGGCAGTACCCATAGAATGGGGTCTTTGACCAGGTATCATGGCATCTGGAAAGCCTTTCAACCTCTGATAGTGAGCTGGGAAGATGGGGAGGGCCTCGAGAGATGTTGATCTCCTGGGTTTGACAAAGTCACGTGGGCTACATACACTTCATGATATACATACATACATTCTTCTTCTAAGGATAATGTCTGGTAGTGACATTAAATTTTTTACTACTCAGAGTCCAGTCATCACTATCTTAGCAGCTACTGAATTTTTAGCAGTTCAAAGCTTCAGCTCCTCTCTCTTCTTTCACAGTCTAATTTAGAATTTTAAAGTAAATACTCTAACCACATATTTGTAAAGGTTTCCTGACACTAGAACTTGAATATTTAAGAAGGGGACACTTGCTACATCGACTTTGTCATTACCCATCAACAGTGAACCTGTGTATGCCAGATGGCACAGCAATTCTACTTGCGATTATAAATGTATAAGGATGTTTAGTACAACATTAATCGTAATTACTCTAAACTAAACATAATCCAATGTCAATCAGCAGTGAAGTATATCCATAAAATATGTAATGTCAGCAGATACTTGACAAATAACACCATGAATGTCCCAACCATAATATTTAGGCAATAAGCGTGATATAAAAAAAAAAAAAAAAGCACAGTTTTACATGAAATTTCTCTCACAGAATTATGTTTGAACAGTTGATTTCCAGCAAGTTGAGTTGTTTTCGGAGACTGTATAATCATGAGGACAGTGGTTCTCCACCTGTGAGTTGTGGCCCGTTTGGAGGTCATATATCTTCTATTTTGCAAATAAGATGTTTCAATTATGATGCCAAACAGTAGTAAAATTACAATACTGAAGTAGCAACAAAATAATTTTATGGTTGTGGGTCACTGTGCTAGGGTCCATCCATAATTTTAGATCAATAGTATTTATGTTATAAACCTGGATTCCCTTGTGTTTTGGTTTGTTTGTTTGGTTGGTTGGTTGGTTGGTTGGTTTTTGGTTTTTTGCTCTGTTTTATTTTTATTAATTAGTTATTTTCATTATTGACATCTCAAGTGTTGTCGCCCTCCCAATACCCCCTAACAGAATTCTTCCTCCTATACACTCTCCCCTTCACCCCTGAGAGGGTGACCCCTCAGCTACCTCCCCACCCTAAGACATGAAGACTCTACAGGATTAGGCACATCCTCTCCCACTGAAGACAGACAAGGCAGCCTCTGCTACGTAAGTGCCAGGTTCCTCAGGCCAGCCTGTGTATGTTCTTTGGAGAGTGAATCAGTCTGCAGGAGATCACAGAGGTCCAGGTTAGTTGACAATGTTGATCTTCCTATGGGGCTTCAATCCTCTTCAGTTCCTTCAGTCCTTCCCCTAACTCTTGCATAGGGGTCCCTGACCTCTGTATAGTGCTTAGCTGTGAGTATCTGTGTATATCTCAGTAGGCTGCTGGGAGAGCCTCTCAGAGGACAGCCTGCTAGCCTCCTGTCTGCAAGCAAAATATGGCATCAGTAACATTATAAGATTGGTGCCTTCCATGGAATGGATCCCAAGTTGCTCTGGTCATTGGTTGGCCATCTCTTCAGTCTCGGCTCCATTTTGTCCCCGAATTTCATTTAGAAAAGAGCTCCCAAATATTTGATGTGTGAAATGTTAAGAATTGTAACATCTTTTTGTCAGATTTACTTTGATTAGCATGTAGGGTCCTTTTCTATCTCTTTTGAAAAGGTTGGGGTTGAAATCTGTTTTGTCAGATGTTAGAATAACTAACACTGCTTTGCTCAGTTTGCTAGACCACCTTCCCTTTCCTTTAACTGTAAGGTGGTATTTGTCGCTAATACTGATATGTAGTTTATTTATTTAATCAATTTATAACCCAACCACAGCCCCTCCCCCTCCTGTCCTCTCATACCCACCCTCAAAATTGCTTAAGCCAATTACTCTCTCTGAGGAGAAGGGGAATTCCCCATGCATACCAAGCCACCCTAGCACATTAAGTAGCAGCAAAACTAAGTATGTCCTCTTTCATTGAGGCATCTCAGATAGGGTAAAGGGATACAAAGACAGGGATCAGAGTCAGAGAGACCTCCTCCCCACTCCATTTGTTAGGAAGACTCACATAAAGACCAAGATGAACATCTGCTGCAAATGTTTAGGGTTCCTAGATGCAGCCCATGCTTGTTCTTTGGTTGGAGTTTCAGTCTCTGTGAGCCCCCTTGGGCCCAGGCAACTTGATACTTTAGGTCTTCTTATAGTATCCTTGGCCCTTCAGACTCCCTCAATCCTCTTCCACAATACTCCCTAAGCTCTATGTAATGTGTGGCTGTGAGTTTCTGCATCTCTTTCCATCAGCTGCTGGATGAAGCTTCTCAGAAGACAGTTCTGCTAGGCTTCTATCTACAAGCATAGCAGGATATATTTAATAATGTCAGGGATTGGGTCTTTCCCATGGGATTGGCCTTAAGTTGGTTGGTCATTCCCTCAATCAAATGCATATTTATCTCTGCACATCTTGTAGAAAAGGCAAATTTGGGGGTCAAAGGTTTTGTGGGTGGGTTTATGTCCCACTCCCTCCACTGGAAGTCCTGCCTGATTATAGGAGGTGGCCACTTCAATCTCCATATCTCCAGCTAGGAGACTCAGTAAAGGTCACCCCAGAGACTATGGGAGCCTCTTCCATCCCAGGTCTCTGGCTCATCCCAGTGATGCCTCCCACATTGACTTCTATTCTCTCTCCCAGTCCTCTCATGTGCCCCCTTCTCTGCTCCCCAATACCGGATCCCAACCCATTTCCCCGCATTCTCTTTCCCAATCAGTTCCCTCCCTCCATTTACCCTTGATGTCTATCTTATTGTAGGGAATTAAATATTATGTTTTCTAAACCAATGTGTTAATCTCTTTGTTGTTGTTGTTGTTGTTGTTACACTGAGATTGTTAATATTGACAATTATTTTTCAGGAAAGTTTATTAGTTCCTGTTATTTTCTTGTGTTGTTTTCTTAGTCACAGGCATCTAGAATTAGGTTTTTTTATTTTTTTTAATAGTGTTTCAAAGTGTCCATGTCTGGTTTAGTTGTTTTGATATTTATTTAGTATTACCCCAACCTCCTGTGTTTGTTATGAAGCAGGTGAAGACTGGTTGGCATTCAATCTTGGGGCCACTCTAGTTTTGTTTGTGAATATCTAAAGTGGATACAACTTTGGTTTGTGAAATGGGAAAACAACGTGGAAGAGGAGATGTGGGGATGCGTATATAACATTAAAGTTTTGAAACTGTAGTAAAGTAACCAACTACACTACACTTTGTTTGTTTGTTTGGTCGGTTGGTTGGTTGGTCGTTTTTTTCAAGACAGGGTTTCTCTGTATAGCACTGGCTGTCCTGGAACTCACTTTGTAGAGCATGCTGGCCTTGAAATCAGAAATCTGCCTGCCTCTGCCTCCAGAGTGCTGGGATTAAAGGCATGCGCCACCATGCCCGGCTACAATACAAGTTTTATAAAATTTATATTAAACATAATAAATATAAATATAATTTTCAAGGAGTTGTTCCATGATAGTGTACAATACCCTAACTTGATAGTCCATACTAGTACATAAAAACCCATATGAATGAGTTATCTCTTTATGAGCAACTCATAAATGGGCAAATGGGTCACATAGACTCCTGATAATTACAGGCTATTGCCAATACATCTCCCTAACATCTAGAAGTTAATGGTAAGAACACACTGCTGAAGACACATATATTTGAGTTCCAGAACATGGGTACATAAACCTGATATTTATCTAGAAGCTTCACCACTATTGGCTCATGAAGGTGGTAGGTACTACACACATTGACAGAGAAGAAAACTAAATTTCAATATCTCATATTTATGAACACCAGAAGACACAGAATGATGACATAAGAAATGCCACTGGTATAAGAGTGGCATGAATGTTATGGGCATACCCAAACACTTTATGACTGGATCAGAGCTCCCATACTGATGAATATTCAGAGAACAAAAGACAGTGCATTTCAATTCTAAATCAGATATTCATATTACACTCATGTCTATAAAGCTCAGAGATCTTTTCACAAGATGGATGGAAAGGGATGGAAAGGTGGTGAGAATCAGAGGTCACTGATAAGTTAATGAAAACAGTGTTTCATGAACAAAACGATGCAAATGCACAATGAACTCCGAGAATTTGTGACAACGTGCATAAGACCTTTACAAGCTGCCACCAGACAATATATCAGCATAGAGAGTGGAAAGTAGTGAACTCATCTCTATTTTGGTAGCTATTAGCATTTGGTAGCTGCTGGGAGGATGATCCATTTTTTTTTTTTTTTAATGATGAGACTCTTAATAGGTTGATTATACTCCAGGACAAACACCAGTATTACCTTATCAACACAAACTGGACCTGATAGAAAAGGAAGAGTAAAAAGAAGAAATGTCAGAGGTAGAAAGAAAGAGATGGGAAGGTGAAATAAGAAGTAAGGAGAAGAGATAGTGCCGATTATGTTCAAAATATACTACACTACATTCTCCAAGAATTAATAAGTATATTGCCCCTCCCAAATAAAAGGAAAGAGGGAGAAGAAAAAAGGATGAAGTATCCACATGTTGGTCTTCCTTCTTCTTGATTTTCTTGTGTTTTACAAATTGTATCTTGGGTANNCTAAGTTTCTGAACTAATATCCATTTATCAGTGAGTGCATATCTGATGACTTCTTTTGTGATTGGGTTATTTCACTAAGTATGATATCCTCCAGATACATACATTTGCCCAAGAATTTCATAAATTCATTATTTTTAATAGCTGAGTAGTACTCCATTGTGTAAATGTACCACATTTTCTGTATCCATTCCTCTGTTGAGGGACATATGTGTTCTTTCCAGTTTCTGGCTATTATAAATAAGGCTGCTATGAACATGGCCCAGTACAGGGGAACACCAGGGCCAAGAAGTGGGAGTGGGTGGGAGGGGAGCAGGGTGGGGGGAGGGTATAGGGAACTTTTGGGATAGCATTTGAATTGTAAATAAAGATAATATCTAATAAAAAAGAGAGAAGGGTGGAGAGACATTTTCTGTGAAATGGAGTCTTAACAATTTTGCAAGGTATTACTTTTACATGCTTCTTTTCTTTTCTCGAATCTTTTTTCTATCTAATATTTAAGGTAATACAAGGGGTCATCTTTATACTCAAATCTCTGAAACTGTGAAGATATTAAGTAAAGAAAATATGCACAAGCAAATCTAAATAAAAGGCACTGAAAGCTTCCTAATGAAATGTCTTTACTCTATAATTTTAACTACTTTAAAAGGTCATAGTGGCTGTGCTAATGTAAAATGTGCTTTAAACTCACATGTTGTTTTGACAATCAAAAAGGGTTTTGATACATAGAAATATGTTTAGCAGTAGAAATAAACTCTAGGAAATAACTTTTTCTAGCATAAGAAAGAGGCAAAAACATCATAGTACAATAAAATAAATATCATCTTTTTCATTTACATAATTTTCTTCAGATGTAAAGTAATTTAATTATTATATTTTATATAGTAATCATGAATCACTAATCAAAAATGGAATTTATAGATTGTAACAGAGGAAATATTGTATAAGGTAGATAAAACTATTCTGAGAAATACAAAACATTTTATGTATCAGAATATAAATCATAAATTATTTGATTTACTCCCTTTAAGTAAATGACAACAAAATGTATTGAGTGAAATGCTATAACATACACACACATATTTCTTTCAGGCTGTGGGAAATTAAGTTTAAAATCAAGTCTTATAGCAAAGACTTCAAACTTTCTATGTGCACATTTGAATAGTATATGCACTATCCTGCTTGATTTTCTCTCTGAATGGACAGGCTGCCCTGAATGTGACAGGTTTTGCTTCCTTCAGTTGCAATTATCAATCATAGCATTTTGTTTTCTTTTTTAATATTGAGAATATATGGCATTTTCTCAATATTAAAAAAGAAAACAAAATGCTGATTATTAATAAGACTTAATTTTGTTGTCAGATAAAAGACAGTTGACCCAAACATTAATCATAAATTTGGAAGGATCAGATTTTCCCGTTCCTGCTAAGTGTGGGAAAATACCATTGGCTCTTCTAGCTGACAAACAAGATATTGAACAGATTTTCATACTCTGAAATGAAAGGTAGCTCTTGAATTGGTAATCTCATGACCAGACAATGGTTCAAACAGTCAGGTGATCAGAAAGATGGCCAGGACATTCAGGTGACAGAATAATGGTTAGGGCTGTTAGGTGACCAGAATGATGGTTATGACAGTCAGCTGAAATTTTGTGACAGTCAGCTGACATAAAGATTTACAGGATAGTCAAGTGACAAGAATGATGGTCTTGTGACAGAACATGGTCAGGACAGTCAGGTGATCAAAATGATTATTGGAATAGTCAGGAAGGATACTAAAGGAAGTAGAAAGTTGGGTAATTTTCTACTTTTGTCTACATTGTGTACAAAAGTTGAAAAAAGAAGGGAAAAATTACTGATTTTATCTCAAGACTCATGGAGACTTGGCACCATATTTCTGGGCATGTAATGAGACTGTACACTCTGATGGCAGGATATGTGCCTGAAGCTGTTCACTCATGGCGACCAGGAAGCAGAGGAAAATATGCTTACAAGACATGAATTTTGATTATATATATGATCCATTGATAGCATGCACAATTCTACCTTTATTCCAGAGAATATGTGTGCCAGTGTTTTTGTCCCTATATATGATGTTTGTATAATATATGTGTGCAAGCTGTATATATGATGTATATATATATATATATATATATATATATATATATATATATGTAACATGTGTGAACATTTTCAGAGATAGTTAACATTACATACATTCATCACATACATGCACTACACACACATCAGCCACAAACATGTCCATACCCATGAAAACATACAGGTGCACACACACACACACACAAGCACACATACACACAAAGATATGTTTTATTAATTTCCTGTATGTATCATAAAATAACCATATAAACCATCAAGACTGAACTTTATAAATGAAATAGCAAATTTTAAAATAATATCAGATAGTGGGGCTAAGTCATGCTGTTGATAACATGGTGATCATAGTTTACAATAATTACATGTTTTATAAAGAACCACAAAAATGAACTCATGAGAATACAGAAATATTAATTACACAGATTTGATCACTACATGGATTACATATATTACAATAACACAGTATCCCATGAGTATATATTATCATGATGTGTCACTTAGAAACTAAAATCATGGAATGGTTTATGATGGTCAGAAGTGCAAGAAGGTTTCCTAAATGCCCATGGAAAACAATGAAGAGTAGCTCCATCTGGCAAATTGGATCTGAATTTAAATATCACTAAAGAGAGACATGTTTCACCAAGACAAATTAAGTATTAATGCAATGGAACTGCACAATAGGTAGATTAAAATATCACAAACTCTAGACTAGAGCCTCTATTCAAAGCTGTGAAACACAGCTTGAGGGTTTGATAATCCAAGTCAGAAGGATGTGGGGAATAGATGAGCATTAGAGTGTTAACTGCACAGGGTACAGCTGCCTGCTAGGCATTACATCCAGTACTCCACAGCTTATAGGAACAATGATTATTGTCAATATTCAACAAGCCTTTCAAAATATTTGATGAAAAGAATTTGAATGTACTGAACAGAGAGAGAAAATAATGACTCGAAGGTGACAGATAAAACTACCTTGATCTGATCATTACACATTAGGTGTATGTGTCAAAATGTCACTCTGTATCCTTTGAATATGGCAAATACTGTCAATGGAACATATATGTCTGTATGTAATTTTGTTTGAAAACAAGAAAGGCAGCTGCATATCTATATTCCTAAGTATCACCTTCACTGCTAAGAAAGGAAACAGAGAAATGATCAAGTCCTCTACATTTCCCTCACTTACACGGGGCGGAAAAAGAAAGCACATCTTCGAAATTATTTTACCAAACAAAACAATATATGCAGGAAGAAGAAGAAAATGTAGAAACTGGCAAGTTTGGGCTACATCAAGATCTTTCCTCTGTGGCCTCAAACAGGTTGTTTCCTAAAAGTCAGTGGATGGAATATTTTGTGGCTGTAAGAGGAAGCGAGTAAAAGAATATCAGAAATAAATTTGTGGTGATGTTATGATTTATTATTGATAATGTTAGTCAGCTAGCTATTCTTATTTAAACTTCAAAAGCTACTGCATTGTAATATGTGAAGAACTCAGTCTTGAGCTTTGTGATTGGTTATTGCTTTGAAAAGGGAAGAAAGTTCCCTTTCATTTCCTCTTTGTTGGCACAAAATCCCCAGTAGAGGTTTGAGAACATTTGAAATCATACTGCAGTCATGAGCTTTGATGGGTTCTGACTGTGGCTTGCAGCACTGTTACTTTCTGGCCCAGGGCTTGAAAACAGAAGCTACAAACACAGCTTTGAAAGGCTGTTTTGAAGTTACCTTTTACCTTGAGTGCCTTAGTAAAATTAGATTATACCTTGAGGTATTTGACCAGAGGGATCTTGATGCCAGTACCAAAAGACGCACTTTCTGTCTCCAGTAGAAGTAATTATTTCTAGTTCAATATTACCTATGAAAAATTTGGAGGATATTTTAATAAATATAAAGCACTAGTTATTGAAACAATAGAGAGTGGTTTCAAAATATAATGCTGCTGTGTCAAAAAAGTCAGCTATAACCTAGAATGAGACAAAAGTAGTCACTGTGGAGAGTACCAGAGACTACATTCCAACAGAGGCCACTAAACAAACCCATTCAGTCTAGGTAGGCTGAATGCTGTACCAAACATCCAACATATTAAGTTAAAGAGCAAAAACACAATTGTCACTTACATTGTTATGGAGTCTGCTTTGATCCAAAACAACTCAAAACCAGGTCAATGTAGAAAAGAAAAACAAATTATTATAATCAAGCTGCTACTGATCTATCAGGGATGCAGAACTGATTCGGGTGCTAAAATGCAACACCACTCCACCCCACCCTGGAGCCAAAATGCTACAGAGCATTTGAGCTTGAAAACCACAAACATATGTACCAAGTTACAGTTACATTTTTGTACCAATCAGGTTCAAGGATAACGGGTGTTCCCACGGCTATTTCCCTATGTGGTACACTTACCCTGTGTTCAGTGGTTGGTTTATTCCCCTGCAGCAGGGAGACTTGCTTAGCATTCATGTCTCAAGTTGCCAAGCTGAATGTCAGTTACCCACATACATGTCTCTCTCTGCCAAGCAAGATATCAGTTACCCAAGGAAGTCTTGGGAACTTAAACTTTATTTGACCCCTATTCAAAATGGAAATTTTACTCAAAATCCTTCAGTTTGGCTCTTTCTTTTTTTTTAATTATTTTATTAGATATTTTCTTCATTTACATTTCAAATGCTATCCAGAATGTCTCCTATGCCCTCCCCCAATCCTGCTCCCCTGCCCACTCACTCCCACTTCTTGGCCCTGGTGTTCCCCTGTACTGGGGCATATAAAATTTGCAAGACCAAGGGGCCTCTCTTCCCAACGATGACTGACTAGGTCATCTTCTGCTATATATGCAGCTAAAGACACGAGCTCTGGGGGTACTGATTAGTTCATATTGTTGTTCCACCTATAGGGTTGCAGACCCCTTCTTAAAGATAAAACTTTGGTGGACTTCATAATAGAAATAAGGGAGATCGTAAGACCTGTTTGCTAAAATACCATCCTCTGGACCTTTTAGATTTTTCTCTCCTCTGGGTTTTCAGGAAGCTACTATGTGGAAGAGATCACAGAATGAAGGGTCATATATACTCCACTGTGACGAACTCAGCCACACACTGGCATCTAACTACAAAATGTAGCAGGTTTAGGGACAGCAGGCACAAAAGGAGAAGCAATCTGATAGAGAGCCAGCTAGCCTTGTGACAGAAAGAAATGTGGTGTAGGTTAAAGGAAAACACACTGAGTTGATGAAGCCTGACTCATCTGGTAGAACCATGGACATAAGATGACAGAATGTCACACAGAAGCTGTCTGCAGAAAGGGACTGAAGGGGGAATAAATGTTGCACATTTTAAAGGGTGAAGAAGAAATCCCTTTGAAAACAAAATTAACAAGAGTCAATAGATTAGACTTAAAGCCTATTTAAGGATTCTGTTGGGGAATTAAGACAATGACTTTTTGTGCACCTTAGAGGTATGGCTTTTTAAAAATTTATGAGATGGTTTTACAGGATGGAATGCTTTAAGATTTGGAATTATTCCTTACTGATTAGCCCTAGAAATTAGTAGGAAAAACAATGGTTTCTTTTAGATTTTTTTTGTTTGCAAGTTATTTCCCAACATTGGAGTATATGTTATGTAAGGGCCAAAAGTTGGATATTTGGAAGGGCATGCAATCTTACAAAACAACAAGCTATGATATTTAGATATTTACTGGACTTAATGAAGCAAATATTGTAAGAAAACTATGTAGCCATGTTGTTGGACATGGTGGTCTCATTTCACCATTTTAAGAAGATTCAATTTTACAATTTTACAAATCTACACAGATTCCCAGGTTCCTTTAAATATTCACTATTTTTTTCAAAAGTTGTCATTTATGAAATTGCTGTCAATTCCTTACTATCTTGTTTTCCACTTCTGTCTCAATCCTTGCACAAAAGAAGACAACAATATATCTTGAATGTGACTTAACGCTAAGAATTTTAACAGTGGTTGTTTTCTGAATTTCTGGCTAGGTGTTCAACATTCTGAGGCCAGGAACTGTTTCTGAAACACTCCACAGAGCTCATAGATGGTGAGTCCATAGCACATCTTAACCTGCTCTTGTTTAAAATTTAGTGGACTTGATGAAATATATGTTAGAAGAAAACCATGAGGCCCTGGTGTGTTAAGCGTGATGATCTTAATTCACCATTTTAAGAAAAGTAAATTTGACTTCTTTGTAGCCTATTGCCAAAATCACAGCTCTCCATGCTGCTTTAAGTATTCAGTATATCTATAAAATCCTTCAAGAGATATGATTTTCAGTTCTGAATCGTGGGCTCTATTAGGCACAAATGTGGAAGAAATATAACAATGGGTTAAATTTTTGAATTAGAGTGGCAGATGAATATAGATTTAAATGTTTTTTGAGTTTAGTGGTTGCTGATAAAAAATTATTAGCCCTTTGTAGTAGTCTTGCCTACTTAGTTTATTTTGGTTCTTATGAAAGCCAAGAAGCTATTGATTGTTAATGAGGGAATTAAGTGAGAAAACAAATTAGCAAATAAATTAGCAAATGTTAAATCTAACTTCTGTTAAAAAATAATAGGCTGTCCTGCGATGCGTTGATGTGTTGGGTTTTCATCTCCCAGTGATAATCTATGCTTGCAATGCAGCATTGCCACTTTACACATACTAAAGCAATAGTTCTGTTTAAGTCCTACATCAGAAATTCTTCTTCCACCTTTACAAGTCAGTAATATGCTTCCAGTCTAAATAATAAAAAAAATCAGATTTTTTCTTTGAAAAAAGTGATTTACATGTTCTTTTTGATCTTTTGGCTATGAATTTAAATATTATCAATAAGTGGTAAATAGGTAATGAATTCCTAAGTAATCTCAATGGATTGAATTAACATTTCTGCATACACTTTGTAAAGTTGGTCAAGTTTTAAAGTACATAAAAGTCTACATTATTTTAGAAACTGCTATTGCAGTATCACAGTTTGCCGTGTTTTCTGGGTTTGTGTTTCTTCTGACTTTAAGAGAAAGGATATATCTGCACACAGAATAAGGCCTCACCTATATCCATGTACTACAGAAGTCAAGCAAGATGAAAATAAAACAAGAGAGATATAGTCCTTTTATTTCATGATTTTATCCTGTTTCCTCTTTGGTCCTCATCATTTCATTTACATGGAATAAGACTCAAGTCAACTCCCCACAATATCTGGATACCATGAGGAATGTTTATGACACTCATAATCATGAAACATTGTATATAATCATTTTCCATTTATCTGAGTACATTATGTTACAGAAATCATTGAGAAAACACACACACACACACACACACACACACACACACACAAGTTGTTCAGAGTCCAGGGCACTTATTCCCACAGGACTAATCATTCAAGTGATGTTCCTATTTTCTTTCTGAGTGGTTTCTGAATAACCTAGGGCTTTTAAAATTCATTTCAAATATACTTTGTTTTGACATTTATATTCTGAAGGGGAATTTTTATAAATGTAGACCAGGCCTTGCCTGACATCTCCTCCACCCATATGCTTATCAGTCAGCTCTGATGGGTGGCTGGACATCTATGAAGCATAGAGAGAGTGCTAGTACCTACCTCAGTGACTGTGGGAAAGATTTAATGATCCATGTGTGAAAAATGCTGCATAACACTTGCCGTCCAGTAAGGGGCTTGCGCTTGCACTGTAGGCGTCATCTTATCATTTTTTACTACAGCCTGAAGCACCAGAAAACCAATCACCACTTAGAGGCACACTTGGAAGTGAAAATAAACAAAACATCTTAATTCACCTTCTAAAAATGAAATAGATACAAAAACAGAAAATAGCAATTACCTGAGCCAGAAAGAAAACGACTAGTTGTCCAGTTCCACTCTTTTCCTCATCTACCTGGCTTTCCAGGATGGAATAACAACAAAATAATACCATGGCCTTCCTATCATCAAGTAAAGAAAGTAGAGCAAACACCCAAACAAATAACATTGATAGTGCATTGAGGCCTTAGTGGGCACTACAAACAAAGCACAAGTCTTTCCACTTCATCTTCTTATCCTTCTGTACCAATCACAAAGGTGATAGTCAGAAACAAAGGTCTTTTACAACTAAACAATTAGGGCAAGAAGCCCAGCCCAAACTCTGACCCTTCCCTTCTACCAAAAATTGAACTTTAAGATAGCCCCAAGAGTGATGTTTAAATATTCATTTTTCATGACAATGTCTTTCATGTGGTTTTTCAAACAGCTGTCTTTTCTGCCCAACACTTTATAATCCTGCCTTCTCCATACTGTCCACAAAAATAACAAGGCATGTTGGTAAAAGGTTGGATGAAACCAATACTAGTATATCTAAGACAACCTTTGTAAAGAGTATTTTACAGGTCTTTTCTTCCATGTGTCTGACATCATAAGCTCACACCTAAAGTTGTTTTGAATTAGACATTCTTCTTTTCTTTGTAGTATGTGAATGTATTACATCAGTCTTCAATAGAGGAGCTAGAGAAAGTGCCCAAGGAAGTACCCAAGCTGAAGGGGGCTGCAAACCTGTAGGTGGAGCAACAATATGAACTAACCAGCACCCCCAGAGCTCATGTCTCTAGCTGCATATGTAGCAGGAGATGGTCTAGTCAGACATCACTGGGAAGAGAGGCCCCTTGGTCTTGCAAACTTTATATGACCCAGTACAGGGGAAGGCCAGGGCCAAGAAGGGGGAGTGGATGGGTAGGGAAGCAGGAGGGAGGAGGGTATAGGGAACTTTTGGGATAGCATTTAAAATGTAAATGAAATAAATACCTAATAAAAATTGGAAAAAAAAAACAATACGATTAAAAAAATCGTATGCATAAAAATAAAGTGTACTGCTTAAGGCCTTAATGGCTAAAACATGCTTTGTTCTTGTTATATGCCCCAAAATAGTTCTGGATATTTTACATGGGCTTCCTCTTTTAGTCTTCTCAATAACTGTAAAAAATAGCTACTAATTTTAATTTTATCGATGAGCAAATTGATGCCTAATTTAATGTAATATCATGCTGTTAGCATCAGAGTCAATTTGTAAACTGGTAGCTCGGCTCCAGAGTCCTGTGCCACTTAATGGTATTATATAGATATAACATGCTAAATTTATAATCTACGATAAAGCATCTTGTTTGTGCATGATCATGCTCATCTGTAGTCTGACCACTGGAGTGACTGAGGTGGCAGAAGTACTATAAGTTGGAAGGGCAGCCAGGGTTAGCTAGACTCTGTCTTCCACCACCCACCACGTCGAAAAAATAATGATAATGATGATGGTAGTGGTGGTGGTGGTGGTGGTGGTGGTGACGATGATGATGATGATGATGTTTATAGTGCATTCAGTTACCCAATAAATGATATATCCTAAAAAAAAGAAAGAAAGAAAGAAAGAAAGAAAGAAAGAAAGAAAGAAAGAAATGCAGTCATCTAAACCTTTTTATAAAATCTTATTCTTGCCAAGACAGTGACAGTTATTTTATTTACAAATACCCTTACTGCTTAAAATAACGTACTGGTTGGTTTTGTGTCAATTTGACACAAGCTGGAGTCATAAGAGAGGAAGGAGCCTCAGTTGAGGAAATGCCTTTATGAGATCCAGCTGTAAGGCATTTTTCCAATTAGTGGTCAATGGGAGAGGACTCACCCCTTTGTGGGTGGTGCCATCGTTGTGCTGTTGGCTCTGGCTTCTGTAAGAAAGCCAACTGTACAAGCCAGGGAAAGCAAGCCAGTGAGCAGCACCCCTCTAAGGCTTCTGCAGAAGCTACTACTTCTAGGATCCTGCCCTGCTTGCGTCCCTGTCCTGACTTTGTTGATGAACAGCAATGTGGAAATATAAGCTGAAAAAAATCCTTTCTCCCAGAATTGCTTTTTAGTCATGGTATTTCATTGTACCATTAGAAACTGTCCCTACATAATATACTTAAACATTATTTTCTTTTTTTTTTTTTACTTATATGTGTATGTATGCACACATGTGCATATACACTACATGTGTGTTGATACCATAGAAGACCAGAAGAGTGCATTGGGTATCCCTAAAGAGATGGAGTTACAATTGTTTGTAATTCTTCATATGCAGGTCCTTTGAAAGAGCTGCAAATTGCTCTTAATAGCCTAGCCATCTCTCTAGTGCCCTTAAGCTTAATTTTTGATAATGTATTATATGTCTGAAGCTCATTGCATACAAGCCATATTGACTCTTTATAGAACATTTCTGGTAGTACACAATTTAGTTATCTCCATGTTAAAATGAATGACTTAAAGAAAACTAAATATCTACCCCAGTGCCTCATAGTTGTAGTATCAGAAATCAAACCCAAGTTGAAATCTGGAGGGACCAATTGAAAACATTATTTCAAGATGATTTTCAGCTGCTTTGAATTAACCAGGCTACAGATAGAGGTTCACAGCATTTAGTTGTAGGACCACTGGCCAATTTGGGTCAATTTGTTTAAATGAGCTTTTGTTTTCATGTAGCTATCAGTGTCAGTTTTCATAATGTGATCATGTTCTTGCTGGCCAGACACTGCTACAATGTCCAATTTGGAAATGCACAAGCCTGAGAAGGGAAGATGACAACCCTGCTGTATTTTAAGCCAAGGGTTTAGCTCATTTGAACAAGCTTAATCTAATTTGTTATAATAATAGCCATTTAGTGTGTATTACAAGGTACACAATTTAATATGGACCAGTGTCTACTTTTTTTACCCACAATGTAGATGGTTTTTATAATCTCCGTGACTCCTTAGAAATTACATCAAGTGAGAAAAACAGAAATAACAAGGTTACATTGTGTTTTTAAGGCTTGCTCCTAAAGTTCTCATTAGTATATTTTGGAAACACAAACCATATTGGATAATCATCTCATTACATGAGTCTGCTCTCTATTATTTTCTGTAAAGTAATAATTAACAGTACACATAGCAAGGACACATTCAACTCTCTATAGAGATCTTTGATTACAGTTCTAGATTTACAATTCAATGTAAAGTATAACTTAATTTAATTAAGAAACGTTAATTGAATATCCAGACTATTGTGGTCAGAAGAAGAAATATCAGTGGGATGTTCTCTGAACATTTCTGCTTGAGAGAGCTGCATTTATTCATTCAAGGATAAGAACAAAAAGTTTTGCACTATTTGCGTGTCATTTAAAAGAGAGCACTGAAGTAAGTTACTAGCAATTTGATTCATAGTCAGCAGAATGTATCCAATGGTTTGTCTAGAGCCTAGGCTAGCCTGCATCTTTGCTGTAACAAAATTCTTTAAATAATCAACTTAAACATAGAAAATGTTTGTTTGGCATAGAGTCTCGGGGGTTATCATCTATGGAGGCTTATCCTGTGGCTTTGGACCTAGCATGGCACAGAAAATCAAAGTAAAAAAGTAGAAAAATCTAGGATTACATAATCCTGTTCAAAGGGATAAGATACCCCCACAGACCTAACTTCCTCCTACTAGGCCTCATTCTTCAGCTATACCAGTTTCTGGCTATTACAAATTAAACTGATATTAATGTAGTTGAGGACATGTTCTTGTAATAGGATTAAGCACTGCTTGGGTATATTCCCAGGAGTAGTATAGCTGGGTCTTGAGATAGGTTGATTCTCGATTTTCTGAGAAACTGACATATTGGTTTCCAATATGGGTGTACAAGTTTGTGCAATGCACAGCAATGAAGTAGTTTTCATTTTGCTCCACATCCTTGCCAACCTGAGCTGTCACTAGTGATTTTTATCTTAGCCATTCTGATAGGTGTAAAATAGTATCTCAATGTCATTTTTATTTGCATTTCCCAAATGGCAAGGGATGCTAAACATGTGCTTTCCAGCATATTAAGAATTCTCTGCATATTTGGTTGGTTGATGTATAATTTCTGAGTTCTTTATTTATTTTGGAAATTAGTCCTCTGTTAGATGTAGAATTGGTGAAAATCTTTTCTAATTCTATAGGCTCCCATTTTGTCCTATTATCAGTGTCCTTTGCTTACAGAAGCTTTTCAGTTTCACGGAGTGTCATTTATTGTTGATCTTTGTGCTTGTGCTATTGATGTTCTGTGCAGGAAGTTGTTTCCTGTGCCAATATGTTCAAAGCCATTCCTCACTTTCTCTTCTATCAGGTTCAATATATTGGGTTTGATATTAAGGTCTTTGATCTACTAGGACTCGGGTTTTGTGCAGGGTGATAGGTATGGCTGATTCATTTCTGTTTTCAAGTTGCTGATATACTGTGTACACATCTGCCACAGTATGAGTTAACTTAGTTAGAAGGTGCTCTGCAGTTAACCATGCGCCTACCAAGATATTTAACTTTCTAACTACTTTACCTGCTATTGTTTCTTGAAGTATTTATTATATCACTCATGTCTAAACATTTGGTTTTATCATTTTGGAATATAAGAACCTCTACCTCATTTTCTTTATTTATCCTACACATTAACCAAATCCTTAGACTTTAATTGTTAAAAAAGGTTTCTAATCTCTAAGTCCCTGTGAAACCAAATATAATTTTGTTCATAGGAGAAAGACCAATAATTATTATCAATATATTTTAATGTGAATGTAATTTTGTAATCAGAGAGTGACTCAATTTCATACCAATTTTTTGCTTCTGGGGAAAAGGAATTGATCTGGCAGAAAACAAACTCAAAGTTATAGATCTGTGAAAGTTATTAACCTCTCCATGCCCCATTTAGATTTCCATTCTTCAGGAATCAACGATGAACAGACCCATCCATTTTATGTTCCTTATTAAAGCAGAAAGTTAACAAGAAACCAGCACATCGTGTTTGGGCTTTAAGCTTGGAATTTTTCATACTTTTTCTATGATGATTTCAGTTCCCTGGAGGGGAACAAGCTAACAAGTGCCCCCAGCTCTCTTGGACAGCTCTTTCCATATGACATAAAGACCCTTCTCCTATTTTCAATTGCGTTTATCTGGAAAGTACTACAATCATCATATCTGTGTCCTTAATGAACTAATTCTATAACTCTGATGTGGGCTTATTATGATTCAAAATCCTACACCATATCACTTTCTTCTCTTTGTACACCTGATTTTTTTAAAACTGCTTTGGAAATCTGTCATTGAGAAATGAAAATTCCTGAGTTTTCTTCCCACTAGTTGTTGGTTGGATCAATCAGTAACTGCATATTTATTAGATTTATTACACTCTCTTCTGTCACATCATCTTTCCAGTGCTTTTTGTTCTCTGAATACCCATCTAAATACAGCAATGAAATAGAAAAGCTGCCTCTTGCCTCCCATTGACAATTAAGCATTGGCTCTAAGCCAACTGTCTGAGCCAACACTAATACGATTCACAACTGGAAGAGACAATCAATTAATCAATACTATAATCTGGAACTGAGCACAGAAGCCCCAGCTATGCACTCACAGCTATTAGATGCAACTGACTGACATCATTTAGGATTAACCAAGTAAAGAGAAAGAAGGAAACAGAAGATTCCTTTAAGGACTTTTTACCCTAAAATCACAGCATTATCTTTGTTTTGTTTGTATAGTGCTGCAACAGTGTAATATTATATTGCAGTGTAATCTGATATTGCAGTGAAATCTGATATAAAAATTCTCAAGAACAAGCATAGTAAATTTGAATAAGAACACTAACGGAATTCTTGGTTTGAGTTTAAAGAAAATAATTCCATTTAAAGTAAGACTATTCTGAGAAATTTAAACATCATGACCCAAGATGGCTTTTCTGACATTATTGGGAATTTCTTGATATAATTTTTACATATTGAAATAGTCATATACTTATATTATTTGTATTACTTGAGTAAATAGGCACCGTTTGATTTACATAGTCTTAAAATAATTATGGAAATATGTATGTTCTTAATCTGCTTTAATCTACAAATAAGCAATTTTTTTAAAAATCAAATATAAAATGAGAGGCAGGAGTCAGCTCAGCAGTTAAGATCACATGTCCCAAAGTCAGAAAGATCTTTAGATCTTAAGACACAAAAATTGAGCATGGCTCTCTGCAAATACCTGTTACCCTGGTTCTGTTACCCTGGTTCTGCCATCAGCTTAGGATTTACAGCTATCAGGATAGTTGAAAACTTATACCCAAGTTCAAGGACAGAACCAACCTCAATGGTAAAAGAGAAAGTGTGAAAAATAAGGACACCAAATGCCTTCTACTCCCCTGGGGCACACACGGGCAAGACACCCACAGATATACTCTTATATACTCACACTAGCACGCAGGCATATATTAATAAATCAAACAAATCTTTTAGAAAATGGAACTCATACAAGTCTGGCAAAACAATAACAAAACCTCTGGTGTGTTCTAGAAGAACCATAAAATAAACGGCAGCACTTTGAAGGTCAAGAGTTCTATCCAGGGCTGTCTGTGTAATGATGAATGCCTAATTTCACTTGAAAGGGGTCTCCCTGTGATCAATGCTGCTGTGTTGTCTTTGGATCTGGGCATGCTTAGGCTCTGACACTCTGACTACCCATAACTTATAATGTGTCTAATCTGGTACTATGAAAGCCAAACCAGGATGTGAACTTTTTTTTCTTTTAAAAAGTGAAACACAGAGCAATCTTCTTTGAATTCAGCAGACATGAGAAGGGAGACTAGGTTTTCTGTCACCATATTTCTGAGTGGGATGATTTGATGCGCCTCATGGTTAGGGCCAGGCAGAAAGCCATTCCTTATAATAAAGAATTATCCCATCTTTCAAAACTGGAAAATGCAATGTGGAAGTATCTCATATTTGATCCTGATTATACGGTGGCAAATTGAGGAAAGATGCTTAGACTATAATCTAAGAGTATTTTTGCCAATGTTTGGAATCTATTCATAACTCAGGGAATATTGGAAATTCAAAAGTCCTTTTAGCGATGTCACAGACCAAACCGAGGAACTTCATATGACCTAGAATGGTTAGAAATCAAGACAGACACAGATCTTTGTATTGTGACCTTAACACATGTTATTTGTAGGATTTTTGAGTCATATAAAATAAACATAAGACATAGAAATACCACAAAAGTTTTGGAAGAGAGAAATTAAAATGAACCAAGGATCTATGTGCTTTACTAAGAAATCTGTGTGTTAAATGAATTGGTAATGTTCAGTTAAGGCCAGCATGATTTTAACCATATCAGCTTCCACTGAAATTGATTTGTATTCATATTTCATAGTACCTAATAGCTGTCACTATAACTGAACTATATATTCTAAATAGAATTTTATGAAAGAGCACATGTCTAATATAATAAATCGATTTTTATTTCACTGAGGCAAAGGGCAGCATTAATTTTCAGACTACCTGCTTACAAAAAAAAATCCATGAACGAAAGAAAAATAAAAAATAAAACATAAACTTAAAATGTGAATTAAATTTAAAATGCTGGTGTTTAAATTGTTTTGCTAGAAAGATAATTGAGTCACATTCAAGTTTATCTTAAATGAATGCATTATTTTTTCTTCAAAAATTGAAAGCTAAAACTGGAATTATTATGCCTTTATAGCTGACTTACTTTTCTCCTATAAAACCACAAATAAGTAATGCAAATGTTACAGAGTTGTAAAGGAAATACATGCTATTGATTGAAAATGAAATAATGAAATATCCAATTTGGAGCAGAATAAAAGGATTTAATGTTCATGGCACTTACTTGTTTCAAAATATCCAACTTCCTTCTAGCAAAATTTCGAGATTATATATAAATCTATCTGTAACAAAGTAGGATATTTTGTTTTAATGTCATTGTATTTCAAACACCACTTAGGTAGATTTGAAGACTAATTCAAATTTTAAATTAATGAAAGTATATGAAAAGGCAGTAGTTTAAAATTTTAAAAAAAAGCTAAGTTTAAATTATGTGAGATATAAAATAGTGGGTAAATGTTAAAGAACAATGCTGGAGGATCCAGCAATACCTCTTCTGGACATATACCCAGAAGATCTTCCAACTGGTAATAGGACACATGCTCCACTATGTTCATAGCAGCCTTATTTATAATAGCCAGAAGCTGGAAAGAACCCAGATGTCCCTCAATAGAGGAATGGATACAGAAAATGTGGTGCATTTACACAACGGAGTACTACTCAGCTATTAAAAACAATGAATTTATGAAATTCTTGGGCAATTGGATGTATCTGGAGGATATCATCCTTAGTGAGGTAACCCACTCACAAAAGAAGTCACTAGATATGCACTCACTAATAAGCGGATATTAGCCCATAAACTTAGAATACCCAAGATACATTTTGCAAAACACAAGAAAACCAAGAAGGATGACCATCGTGTGGATACTTCATTCCTACTTAGACTAAGGAACAAAATATCCATGAAAGGATATAAGTACAGAGACAAAACTTAGAGCTAAGATGAAAGGATGGACTATCCAGAGACTACACCATCCAGTGATCCATCCCATCATCAGACACCAAACCCAGATACTAATGCACATGCCAGCAAGATTCTGCTGAAGGGACCCTGATATAGCGGCCCCTTTTGAGACTATGCCAGTGCCTGGCAAACACAGAAGTGGATTCTCACAGTCAGGTATTGAATGGAACACAGGGCCCCCAACGGAGGAGCTAGAGAAAGTATCCAAGGAGCTGAAGGGGTCTGCAACCCTATAGGTGGAACAACAATATGAATTAACCAGCACCCCCTGAGCTCATGTCTCTAGCTGCATATATAGCAGAAGATGGCCTAATCGGCCATCATTGGGAAGAGAGGCCCATTGGTCTTGCAAACTTTATATGACCCAGCACAGGGGAATGCCAGGGCCAAGAAGTGGGAGTGGGTGGGTAGGGGAGCAGGGGCGGAGGTGGGGTATAGGGAACTTTTGGGATAGCATTTCAAATGTAAATAAAGAAAATATCTAATATAAAAAATAAATGTTGAGTTCACAAACAACATATTAAAATCATGGCAACACAACAGTTGGTGTTTCCTAGAGAGCCTGTGTTACAGCAATGCTAATCTAGGCTTTCTAGTAAATAGGAAAGTAACCAGTTACTGCCAAAGGCCAAAAGAGAAAGGCTTTACATAATTAGACTTGTTATGACTTGAGCAGCTAGTCAGTTCTGCCATATTAGCATCAAGAACCATGCACAAATCAAGAAAAAATGCAAAAAAATTACAGTAAAAAACCAAAACAGCAAAAACCAACCAAACAACCAAACAAACCACAACAAAACAGAAGGAAAAAAACTCCTTTCATAGAACAGGCCAGCTTCACGCCTCCATGTGCTCACACCTAGTATCTCCTTTAACATCCAGCTCAGCCATCCAGATGATGACTCAGAGACTCTCAAGACCCAGCTTTAGCCCTCCAAATGCTGATGACCAGCTTCTCCTCAAGACACTAAGACAAACCTGGAAGCAGCAGGAACCAGATTTTAAGACAAACTCTACTACACAGAAGGACTCCATGAGCATACACATTCTTGACATGAGAAAGGAAGTTTAGAAAGGTGTACCAGACCTTGTAAAGCATCATCTGCAAGGACTGCCTCATAAATAATAATATGCTCCAAGTATTTTATAATCACAGCCTTGTAAGCAGCTCTGAAATAGAGCTCAAAATTAAGTAAAAATTAACTTTGGCCTAACATCAATAAGAAGTATGGACTGATGACTGCTTTTAATGGGAGAGTTGTTTCCCTAACGCAATTAGCTGAATATTTATGATGTTATAACATTAAGCTTAGCATATAATTAGCAATGATAATTGATACTGTGGTGGCTCCTTTTCTTCATGAATTGGCTTTGATTTGCTTGTTTATAATCATCCATGAGTTGACCAGGGTCTACCACTGTTTCATATCTACTGAACAGCATCTGAAACATCACAATATCTTATATTGCAAATTAAAATCAAAAGCATGTCAATGTCAAGATGATGTACAAGATTGTCAGCAATACTATAGGGGTCATGTGTAAAAACAAGAAAGAAGTTTGTGGAATATTATACCATGATACCATGAAGATATCTGAGCTCTGGTGTTGGATTTTTTTTTTTTGTCTTATATATTAGGTCTACAGTCACCAATAATAGGACTTTTGTGTTTTTGTTTTTTCTGTGGGCTTCTTTTGTGGCTTTTTTGAGACAGGATTTCTCTATGTAGCCCTGGCTGTCCTGGAACTTACTATGTAGACCAGGATGGCCTCAAACTCAGAAATCCACCTGCCTCTGTCTCCCAGGTGCTGGGATTAAAGGCATTCGCCACCATGCCTGGCTTTTTTTTTTTTTTCAATAATAAAATTTTAACAGGTTTTAAACTGTCTTGGCTTTAGTTTACTCTTGGTACAATGAAGGTGACATTAACTTCCTCCTGAACTTAGGTGATTGAATTCCTCCTGAATTTGGGTGATTGAATAAGGCAAGGCATGACACATTGTCAACTGATATCAAATTTTAATTTAGCTAAGAAATATACTCCAAAGTAAGGTGCTAGGTTGAAGAGAAATTTTCAAAATATAATCATAATTTTCAGCTATAATCCATAAACCCAGGATACAGAATATAGACAAATACTTTGTCAAGGACTGAAACTTAACTCCATGGTAGAGCTTGCCTAGCATACACAGAAACTTCCCGCAAAATAGGCCACTAACTGAAATAAACTTATTTATATATTTATTTACTTTAGAATTAAGGAATGAATCCAGTTTCCTGCAGTTAGCAGTAAAAAAGAGTTATTTTATATTACTTTCCTCCCACAGGATTAAAAAGAAAACAAAAGAAAAATACAAAATTCCCAAAGGTTACTCTGTATATGGAGACTACCAAGGAATCATTTGTGATCCTAGAATTTAAAAAACATAATGGTGTAATGTCTAAGCTAAAACTAAGAATTCTGTAAGCAACAAGATTGAAAACATGATCTACTGCAGCAGAGAGAAAGACAGGTTTAACTATGTTAATGGTGTCACTGGAAACTCCAAGGATAATGAATTTCTGTGTATTTCCTACAGACTACTTTAGATGCTCATGGAATTGAAAAGTCAGCAAAATGGTCTCACCTATCATAAGAAGGTCAATAGAAACAAAGAAGGGATTTCAATGCCCTGCCCCCCCCCCAAAAAAAGCCAAGGACTAAGCATTTAAGGACTGGTGAAAAGTGCTATTCAGGGTGACAATGTGAACCATATCTGCCAATATTCCATGGAAAGAACAGATGGGATCTAGCTTTGAACATCAGCTACTAGAAAAGAAAACTGAACTTATGCTATCTCATAAAT
The DNA here is from genome assembly GCF_900095145.1 of Mus pahari. NCBI lineage: Eukaryota > Metazoa > Chordata > Mammalia > Rodentia > Muridae > Mus > Mus pahari. The sequence goes on along the minus strand of NC_034595.1, from coordinate 29,389,213 downwards.
TTAGCAATGCTATGTCCTTATATCTCTTTTATTATAGTCCAACACCAGTGAAAAAGATGAATGAGAAAAAGGAAATTCAACCCGAAATTAAATCCATAGTTTTGATATATTGATAGCATGAAATTCTGAAATTACTTAATTTAAACAGTTTTATATTTAAAATTGCCATAGGTTTTATTGGCATCTAAAAATTGGCAGAAATGTAATTGTCCTTGGTGAAATTAACATTGAAGATTAGAAAAACTAGCCACTGTAGAAAAAAAATAAAGAGATAGTAAAGTAAGGGAAAGTTTGTTTTGCAGTTATGTTGGTTTGCTTCATGGTTACACTTACTTATATACTCAGTCAGTATTTCCTGTATTTGCTATATTGATATCTATATTAACTCTGTTATATACATGAACTGAATGAGATGAAAACTCAGCCTACATGCTTCATTATAATAAATATTGTAGTAAATATCTCTCTTGGGAAAAATACCATTCTGGGACCTGAGAGTAAAGTGGATTTTATATACGCTAATAATATTAGGTTTCTGAGAAATGAGAAAAACATTTAAACAACTATGACAGGCAGTATAATGACCTTCCCCAAGACAATTGCATGCAAATTCACCAAACTATTAAGTATATTATTTTACATGACAGTGGAAATTAATGACCTATGAGGAGGTGCAGAGAGTATCCTGCACTTGGGGTGATTCTAATGAAATCACAAAGGCTCATAAAGAGAAAAAGAGATAAAAGCAACTGTCTGAGAATGTTGATGTGACTGGTCAGATCAGGCTGATGGTCTAAAGGAACAAAATAGGCTTCCATAGTGCTAGCTTTGAAGACAAAGGAAAGAGACACATGCTAAAGAATGGAACTTCTAGACATTGCAAGTTGGAGACTGACCCTCTTCCTCTAGAAGTAATAAACTGTTTCATTTACAGTCCTCATAGAAATTGGAATACAACAGTGATAATCAACTGATCTACTTAGCATAATGTCCACATAAAACTAATGTAATAGACAAGATTGAGACACAATGATATAGTGATAAAAAGAAATATATAACCATTCTAGTCATCATGCTTCAGAATACATTTACCTAGTCAAAAATCTAGAAGGGGCTTCCTGAGAAGGTGGTGGGTAACTTAATATTTGAAGAGCAATTCCTGGAGAAAAAAAAAATCTAGAAGAGAAAATTGAAGGCCTAGTGATAAAGCAGAACAGGAGTTGCCTGAAAGAATTAGAAAAATGTTCTCAGTCTTTACAGAAAGACATAAGAATGATGTTTCATAATGAAGTTAATGAGTATATTGAGACCAAGTCATCTATGACATGCTATAAAGTCTGAACTTTTATCACAAGAACAGCAGGAATACATGAAAATTTTTTCAGGGAAGTATTATTACTATACTTTCATGCATATACTGTTGGGAATTGATAATAAGAAGAAAAATGGGAGCTGGAAAAGACTGCCTGCTCTTCTAGAGGACCCAGGTTCAATTCACTGCGCCCACAGGACAGCTCACAACTGTCTGAAACTCCAAGATCTGATGTGACATAACATGTGGGGAAAAAAAACCCACATAAAATAAAAATATTTTTTTAAAAAAAATAAGAAGAAAAATATTAAGGAAAGACAACTTCAGAAACAGGGGGAGGGGAGGAGGAGATGAGGGATTTTTGGAGGGGAAACTAGGAAAGGGGATAACATTTGAAATGTAAATAAAGAAAATCTCTAATAAAAAAAGAAATATCCATCATTTAGAATTATAGCATTTTCTTGGACTTAGGTAGTAGCTATACAAATGAATAGAAGTATCCAGAAAACAATGTGGCAATTGAACATAAGTGACCTCATCATTTGCTAGCTGAAGAGGTGCCCAGGTTGATGAGGAGGCATTTCTGAGATAGAAAATGCATAAAAATCAAATATGGTAAAGTTAAGAAGAAAAAAATCATTAGCATACATCTCAAGGTATGGTATATGGCATTCAGCTTATAACATCTGTGAAATACCATGGAATGTAAATAAGCACTTGAGTATTTAGACAGAAATCCAAGCAGGGGGATTGGATTTGGGCTTTGGAAATAATTTGCATGACATCAGCTAATGTCAGTCCTAATAACTTCAGAGGTGGATGCATTTCCAAAAGTTTCTTGGATTCATCTAAGAAATCTTCAGAGTGAAACAAGCACAGATAGAACACACTGGTACCTTGAATGTCACCAGGATTTTAATGAGGCAGAAAAATAAAAGGACCATTCTAAGAAAAAAAAAAATGAGAGGGGAGAGAAAAGTGAGGCCAGCTTGGAGAGAGTTACACTGCAGACAAAAAAGAAACATATGCTCAAAAGGAGAAGATTCCAACAGAATCGAATGTTTCCAAGAATTCAAGTAAGATTTCTGAATAATGTCCATGTCTTGAAATGCACAAGCATCTCAAGCTAGCATGATATCTAGGCAAGGGACATGCTACGGGGAAATTTAACAGTAGGTGAGTCTAGGAAATCAAGACTGTAAATATGAACACATTCACGAATTTTTATTGTAGAGGGAAAGAAAAGTATTTCTAGAGGTACTTAAGATTAAATATTATTATTATTATTATCATTTTCTTATTACTTCCTATATATTGAACATTAAAAGCATTCTAATGCCATTCATCCTATTGTAAAGGAAGAAAAGCAAAATATGGACAGGTTGCTTGTCAGTGATATCACTATTTTAAGGAATCTAGAAGCCAAGGAACCAGAGAATTGACACATACTTTTCAATGACTGAAACTTAACTCCATGGTAGAGCTTAGAATACACAGAAGCCTGTATTCCATCCCCAGGACCGCAGTGGTGGAGAATAGTATGGACCAGTTTTATACATGGAAAGTTTTCTCTTCCTCATGCAAACAAGATGAAGAAAAATATACACAGGTTATAGTATGGGATATGTAAAGTCTGTTTTTCTTCAATGACTTCAAGAAATCTTATAAATCTGAGGTTTTGAGAAGGATGGGCTGAACATTTGAGAGAACTTGAAAAAGTTTAAAACAGTATCTGAACACAAGTGGATGCTCACAGTCAGCTATTGGATGGAACACAGGCCCCCCAATAGAGGAGCTAGAGAAAGTNCCCAAGGAACTGAAGGGATCTGCAACCCTGTAGGTAGAACAACAATATGAACTAACCAGTACCCCCAGAGCTCGTGTCTCTAGCTGCATATGTAGCAGAAGATGGCCTAATCGGCCGTCACTGGGAAGAGAGGCCCCTTGGTCTTGCAAACTTTATATGGCCCGGTACAGGGGGATACCAGGGCCAAGAAGGGGGAGTGTGTGGGTAGGGGAGCAGGGCAGGGGGAGGGTATAGGGAACATTTTGGATAGCATTTGAAATGTAAATAAAATATCTAAGAAAAAAACAGTATCTGAGAGAAATGGAAAATATGTTGTATAATGGAAAGCAATGAGAATTCCAAGGAATTGTAGAGATAATACATAAAATTAAAAATCATTCACATATATTGTTACCATTCTGTACATTTTTTTTGATCATTCTGTAGCAGTTATTTTAAAAAATTAGCAGACTTGGTTCATAAATTAGGAAAGAAGATATTATTCCAAGACCAGCAAGATGCTCCATTGGTAAAAACTCCCTTTTTTCCAGCCTGACAACCTGAGTTCAATACTCAGAGCGTTCATGATGGTAGGAGAGAGCAGACTCATGCAGATTGCCTTCTGTACACCACATGCACATTCTGGCTTGTGCATGTCACCTCCCACACAAAGCATTTAACAACTAACTTTTGAAAATCTCACTACAGGTTACTTTTTTAGGCCATGGCTATAGAGCATGAGATGCTCATTGGCAACAACAGGTGACACCCTTCTGCTAAATACCTGGTCTTCAGGTGTTCTCCTTTACTTTATTATGTTCGTGAGTCATGCTGCTCTCATTTAAGACTTGAGACAAAGGAACTCACAATGCATTTTGAGTCTAAATTGCCTTCTAATTTCCTTTATGTTAATGAGATATAGCCTATTAGGCTAAGGTAAAAAGAAATTAAATTTTTTAGCAAATAGTGTGTGTGTGCGTGTGTGTGTGTGTGTGTGTATGCTGTTTAGCTTCCACAGTAATGTTACTTTCTCATACTGAGAGCATCTCACAGTTTGCCATTTAGGAGGAAAGTAAACAAAATTATTTATCTAAAAGACATTTTAATTTACCTTTACTTCTGTTAATGCAATCTGTAGCTTCATCACAAAGATAGATGAATGAAGTATCTTGGAACATTTGTTCTCTTGTTCAATAGCCTATGTGTGTGTTTAGATGTGTGACACCTCATGATTAGATTTTATTTTCAATTTCCAATTTTTGGATTTTGTTGCATCAATAGCCTCTCCTTTTAATTAAAATTAAATTTAAAAGTTAAATCTCCTCTGCTAGGCTGTGTAACTTGGAGCCAAACGAGGACCAAAAATTCTCATTTTGTCCATATCCTGGTCACTTTATAGATTAAATATGATTAAAAGGAAAGTACCTTGTATATGGAGTGTGACCTTTGGAGTCATATTTTCTGACCCCTACTTCTGACTTTTCTCAATATTATTTGAATAAAGATCACATAATATATGGTGCACTAAAGGAGTACAAAACTGTTTAATTGACATGTAATGGTTTGAGTTTAGTATACATACAAGCTGAAGTAGCTAAATAAGCCTGATTAATCTTCTCCATCTATCTTCTGAGAAATATTTAAAACTTGCATTTAATTACTTTGAATTACAAAACACATTTTAATTAACTATAGCTACAATACTGTATAAATATTTATCCCACTTATTCCTTCTACTTAGCTGTATGTCTTGACAAATATTTCCACTTCTCTCGTCTTTGTTCCTGGTTACTATTATCCAATTATGCTTCTGTGACTTCAACACTTTTGAATTCTAAAGATAAGATGTATCACGACCCATATGAGTGAGAACTAGTCTTTTAAAAACAAACTTATAAGAGTAAATTAATATTTCCTTTTTTTCGAAGGTAGAGAAACATTCCACTGAGTAGGCAATCAACACTCTTCTTTTGAAGAACACATAGCTAGTGTAGTGATTTGAGTGAAAATGTCCCCCATAGTCTTGCCCATTTGAACTCTTGGTCCCTAGTTTGTGGCATGGCATGGTTTAATAGGTTTCAGACCTGTGAAGGAAGAATGTCACTTGGGAGCTTTGAGACTCACATCATTTAGAGTTCTCTCTCTCTCTCTCTCTCTCTCTCTCTCTCTCTCTCTATCTATCTATCTATCTATCTCTCTCTCTCTTATCCCTTCTTGAAGTTCAAGATGTGAGCTTTTAGCTTTCTGCTACTCTTTTCTCTCCACTATTACAAACTCTAATTTTGTAGAACCATATGCCAAATAAACTCTTCCCCAAGGTGCCTTGTTTATTGTGTTTTATTACAACAAAAAGTAATTAATACATTCTTATTAATGTCACAGCTATTGCGACTATGGCTACTATGAACATCCAAGGCAATATTAATATGGCATACTATTTCTATTCCTTTGAGCATATATTCAGAAGTGGGGTTTACTTGATTACATGGTACCTGTTTTTAATTTTTAAATGAATTTATCTATACTCTTCCAACATGTTTTTCAATTTACATTCCTACCGAGTATACACAGCTATCTTTTCTGTGCATACTTAATGGCATTTACTCTTTACCTGTTTGATGAAAGTGCACTTTCTAAGTGCTGGAATCTTATGGTTGATTTGGTTAGCTGCACACAATGCTTGCATTTGTTGGCCATATGTATGTCTCTGGGAAGTGTCTGCTCATGTCAGTTTCCCAGCTTTTCTAATTTTTGATTTCTTGCTTGCTTAGTTTTTTTTTTTTTCTTTTTTGAAATAATATCCTGCATTTTATTGAACCACATTGGAATAAGAGTAGATGTGAACAACAATAGAAATTATAAGAAATACACAAACTCAAAATAGCAAAATGCACTAATGGATGATAATTTGATCAAAAAAAGTCAGGGAGACAAATTTTTGGTTTTTGTTTGTTTGTTTATTTGTTTAGTTTTTTCCTTTTTCCTTATATCTTATTAGATATTTTCTTCATTTACATTTCTTTTTTTCTAATTTTTATTAGGTGTTTACTTCATTTCCTTTTTAAATGCTATCCTCAAAGTTCCCTATACCCTCCCCCTCACTCCCCTACCCACCCACTCCCCCTGCTTGGCCCTGGTGTTCCCCTGTACTGGGGCATATAAAGTTTGCAAGACCAAAGGGCCTCTCTTCCCAATGATGGCCGACTAGGCCATCTTCTGCTACATATGCAGCTAGAGACACGAGCTCTGGGGTTACTGGTTAGTTCATATTGTTGTTCCACCCATAGGGTTGCAGACCCCTTCAGCTCCTTGGGTACTTTCTCTAGCTCCTCCATTGGGGGCACTGCGCACCACCCTATAGCTGACTGTGAACATACACTTCTGTGTTTGCCAGGCACTGGCATACCATCACAAGAGACAGCTATATCAGGGCCCCTTCAGCAAAATCTTGCTGGTGTCTGCAATCATGTCTGTGTTTGGTGGCTGATTATGGGATGGACCCCTGGATGGTGCAGTCTTTGGATGGTCCATCCTTTCGTCTCAGCTCCAAACTTTGTCTCTGTAACCCCTTCCATGGGAGTTTTGATCCCAATTCTAAGAAGGGGCGAAGTGTCCACATTTTGAGCTTCTTTCTTCTTCAGTTTCATGTGTTTTACAAAATGTATCTTGGGTATTCTAGTTTCAGGGCTAATATCCACTTATCAGTGAGTGCATATTATGTTAGTTCTTTTGTAATTGGGTTACCTCACTCAGGATGATACCCTCCAGATTCATCCATTTGCCGAGAAATTTCATAAATTCATTGTTTTTAATAGCTGAGTAGTATTCCATTGTGTAAATGTACCACATTTTTTGCATCCATTCCTCTGTTGAGGGACATCTGGGTTCTTTCCAGCTTCTGGCTATTATAAATAAGGCTGCTATGAACATAGCAGAGCATGTGTTCTTATTACCAGTTGGAACATCTTCTGGATATATACCCAGAAGAGGTGTTGCTGGATCCACCGGTAATACTATGTCCAATTTTCTGAGGAACCACCAGACTGATTTCCAGAGTGTTTTATTTTTATTTTTTTATTATTATTATTTTTTCAAGACAGGGTTTCTCTGTATTGCCCAGGCTGTCCTGGAACTCACTTTGTAGACCAGGCTGGCCTCGAACTCAGAAATCTGCCTGCCTCTGCCTCCTGAGTTCTGGGATTAAAGGCATGTGCCACCATGTCCAGCTTCCAGAGTGGTTTTACAAGCTTGCAGGCCTGCCAACAATGGAGGAGTGTTCCTCTTTCTCCACATCCTCGCTGACATCTGCTGTCATCTGAATTTCTGATCTTAGCCATTCTGACTGTAGTGAGGTGGAATCTCAAGGTTATTTTGATTTGCATTTCCATGATGATTAAGGATGTTGAACATTTTTTCAGGTGTTTCTCAGCCATTTGATATTCCTCAGTTGAGAGCCTGGCGTGGTGGTGCACGCCTTTAATTCCAGCACTCGGGAGGCAGAGGCAGGCGGATTTCTGAGTTCGA
>NC_034595.1:29130545-29381580 GCF_900095145.1 Mus pahari | reverse complement strand
TGGGCTCCTGTGAGCCTGATATTCTGGGTGTGTCTGAGTTCTTGGCAGTCAAGCTCCTCTGAGACACTGAAATACTAGTGTGACCCAACCCCTGTTATCCTAGGATCGTGTTGTCCCAAGATCTTGGGTGTGTTATAGTGCCTGGAAGTGGTGTCTCCTTTGAGGACCATGGAGTTGTCTGGTCTGTTCGAAACCAAGGTAAACCTGAACTGATTAAAAGGAACCTGAGCCTCTCTTCAGGAAAGGCTTTGGTGTCCTTGTTCCTGCTGTCACAGGCCCGTCACTATTGGATTGGAGCAGCTGTTGTGTTCCACTCACCAGTGATTCTAAGATCACCTGGGCAGTCCGCTAGGGACCATGGGGGTGTCTGCCCACTCTGTGCCTTAGGTGATGCAGTGCTAGTGCAGACCGGAAGGGGCTTGTGCCCCTGGTCAGGACGGTTCTCTGCTGCCCTAGTGCTGTTGAGGTCCCATGAGCAATTGGATTGGAGCAGAAATTGTGTTCCACTCACCAGTGATCCGAAGATCGCTTGGGCAGTCCACTAGGGACCGTGGGGGTGTCTGCCCACTCCGTGCCCTAGGTGATGCAGTGCTGGCACAGTGCTTGCTTAGTTTTAACTTTAAATTTTTTTTTTTTTACTCCTATATATTTTGGATGTTAACCACTTATTAGGTATTGCAATTTTTTTCTCTCATTTTGTTGTTTGTCCTTATATTCAGCTTTCTATACTCTTTACAATATTGTTTCAATATATTGTTTCTAGATTGTCTGAAATAACAATCTATTTCTCCATTTTCATTTTGTGCAGTAATTTCAAAGGTGTATATATAAAAGTAATCATTTCTGAACAAATGTTAGACACCTAGTCCTTGTTTTCTGTCACCTTTTAAGGTTTAGTGGCTTCACTTAAGTCCTTAATAACTCCTGTGCTGACTGTTGGATGCATGAGGCAATGGTCCAGCTTTTCTTTTCTGCATGTGAGTAGTTTTCCTGTAGCCATACAACAAGAGATAGTTTTACCCTATTCTGCATTCTTGGCATGTTTGCTGTGCATGAACTGACTGTGAATGTATGACCTTATTCCTAGGCTTTCTATCCTGTTCTCTTCCTTAATGTCCCTGAGTTGATTACAGTACCAAATGTTTTTATTGCAATACTGCCTTGTTTTATCCAATTGTTTACTATGTCCATTCATTGTTCTTGGTGTCTTCATACTAGTTTAAGAGCTTATTTTAATTTTGTGTAAAAATGAATTAGAAACCTCTACAAGGATTATATCAATCTGCAAATTGCTTTATATGACTGAACATTTAGCAGTTATATCTATTTAGTTTTTTTTTTTCCTTCATTGCTTTTATCTGTGTTTTATAGCTTTCAGTGTACAGGGTTTAAGCCCTTAGTTAAATTTAAAAATATTACATCTTAAATTTTGTTGTTTTGTGAATTGGACTCTAATTTTAAACTCTTTTCACATACTTCCTTTGTAGTATATAGATGCCTTATGTTTTAGTATCAATGTTTATTTTATAGCGGAACTGAGATTATGAAATTATATTAAAAGTATTTTCAGTAGAACCTTTGATGTTTTGTCTACATCAGATTTTATTATTAAAAAATAGAGACAATTTTATCTTTTTCCCTATTATAATGCACTTTTTTGTTTCCTTTTGTTTTTTGAGACAGGGTTTCTCTGTGTAGCCCTGGCTGTCCTAGAACTCACTCTGTAGACCAGGCTGGCCTCGAACTTAGAAATCCGCCTGCCTCTGCCTCCCAAGTGCTGGGATTAAAGGTGTGAGCCACCATGCCTGGCTAGCACTTTTCTTTCTCTTCCATTATTAATCTGGCTAAGACTTCCAGTACTGTGCTGAGAAGAAGCTATAAGTAGTCACCATTGCATTGACCCACGTTCTATAGGAAAAGTTTAATAATATTAAATGCTCAGTAATAGATGACATTTAAATGTTGAAGTACATTCTTTCTTTTTCTAATCTAATGAACCTTAATAAAATTTGTTTATTGTATGAGGCAGGAAGGGAGAAACAGCTTTGTGCATGTGAGCGAAGATGTCATTAGAGGCAAAAGACATTGGAGAGTAACCATGGTGGTCGAGTTTCAGGTTGTTGAGTCATCCAGTGTAGGATTTGAGAACCAAAGTTCTCTGCAAGAATAGTAGTACTTACTCTTAACCACAAAGCTATATCACTAGTTCCTGTTCAAGCTTTTTTATCAAGAAAACATACTAATATATATGGAATATTTTTTTGTTTTGAAGCTAAGGGCATCTCCTCAGATAATACGTGCAGTATAACTCTTGATTTTGTTGATACTGTATTATTGTGTCTATTGACTGGTGTACATTGAACAATCCTTACATCTAAACACAAAAGTCACTTTATTGGGGTACATGATTCTATTAGTATTTTTCAAATTTAGATCATGAACATGTTAACCATTAAGGTGATTTTTCTTTGTTTTTCGGGGATGTTAGCCAATGATTTTCTTTACTTGTAGTATCTTTGTGTGGCTTTAATATGAAAATTTTATCTGTCTGATAGCTGGACTTGAAATTAATGACTCTACTCTGATTTTAGAAGTTATGAAACATTGGAATCATTGAACCCTGACTTCCTAGATCTATGAAGTGACGTATCAGTACAATCTGTTATTACTCAGCAATTTGTGTATATTCATTCCTTGTCTGTCAGTTCGCACTGTAGACAGGTTCATGTGTCTGGAATTCATTCATTTCTTTATATATTTAGTTACTCATAGTGCTTTCTTATGACCCTTTGTATTTGTATAATATCAATGACAATGTTTTCTCTCTCATTTGTGGTTTATCTCAGCCCTTGGTTTTATCTTTTCATAAAAATATTATTAGCTTCATTGATTTTACTTCCTCACTCTTAGTCTGGATTCTCTACACTAAAGTCTTTGTTAATGGCCTTTTTTGTTTCTTTTGTTTTTGTTTTTGCTAACTTGGAAATTAGATGGTTCTTATTATACCTCCTTTTTGTGTCACATCAGAATACAATTGGTCTTTCTTGTTTTATAACAGAGACATATGTTATTACTAGTCTCCTTCTTTGAAGGTCTGCAGAAAGAACCTAGAGTATACAAATGTTCTGCCACCGAGCCCCAGCCCCCAACCTCAGATTTCCTTAAGCAAAATGAACTAGGCTTATATGGTACTGAAATGTCTCACTGATGAAAAAAAATCTTCATGTTGATAAGAAAAGACATGGTTTGGTGTAAAAGCAAAACTCAAACTGGCCACATAAACAGAACAGATTTTTATTCTCCTCATATTCTATACATGGATAGACACTTTAAATGATGCTTCCTTGAGATATTAAAAAAGAAATGGTTCAGGGAATAAGGATGGCTTTAGTGGCATAGATTTATCTGTGAGGTTATTACGTAGTAAAAATTTTGTTCAACAGCCATTATCTATTTGGGTCTCTACAAAACCTACAAAAAGTGGTTTGAATAAGAGGACATTAGAAAAATAACTGGTGTTACATGAGTTTGTAGGGTTGAGAGGTACTTTTCTCATAGAATTATGTCCTTATAACAGGAGACAGCAGAGTGAGGACATACTCTGTCTTTGTCACATCATGTAATGTGATGCTGACATGAATAATCACCTGTTTATGACCAAGAAAACAAACATGGTACCTTAATCTTGGACTTTCCAGCCTCCAAAATATGAGAAAATCGTCTTGTGGTTCGAAGTCACCAGTTTATGTTATTTTGTTCCTGAAGGTTGAACAGATGATGCAAGTAACAGCCCAGCATCAAAAATCTCAGTTTATTACACTAAAGACACTTAGTTCTCACTCACAGATCTGTAGTCTATCCTGCTCCAGAATCCAAGCTTTTGATCCATAAGAGCAGTGGCTACCAAAATCACACACAGGCTTCTGAGCAGTGTAAGCAGAAACCTTAAGCTCAGCAAAATTCTCTTTTGAAATGCTTATGTTACATCACACATAGCATTGCCAAAACAAGAGGCAATTCAGTGTCAATGAGTAGAACAGCATATTCTTGCCAAGGAAGAGTCAGAGTCTTGAGGACTTGGTTGAGCAATAACAGCATGCCATTATAGTCTACAGTTGGAGCAGTTAAACTTTCCAAGGTCCTAGTAAGTCTTAAAATTCAACTAAAAGGTATCATCAGAAGAATTGGATTTATGTTCCCTACATCAAATTGTACTTGATCTTTGCCTCTGGAAAACTTTAAGTTTCAAAATCTGTCACCTGATTATTTAATGTACTTCATATTAATAAGTATTTTGTGGAGATCTAGCACTTGATTAAAGTTAATAACAATAAGCATTTATATGTATAGTTAGTAATACTCTTTATAATAGTAACATAAATAAATCATATTTATCTCCTCAAAAGAGTTAACATTAATTTCAATGTTTTATGGCATATGAATAAACCAAGATTTCACATTTAAAATTTTTGACAATTTAAAATTTTTGACAATTTTTAAATGAAAAAAAAAAAATATATATATATATATATATATATATATATATATAGAGAGAGAGAGAGAGAGGTATATAGACATAGATATCAGTCTATTCATCTCAAAAATATACTTTCAAATTAGCACACAGACAACAGACATAGCCCATGCAGAGAAAGAGAAAGTAAGAAAGAGCCATAATATTTTGTGTAATATTTATGTAATATCAAGTAATATCAAGCTTATTCCATTTGGCTGAATGTAAATCCTACCTGTTAACAAGCTATGGAATTTATTTTTATTCCATCTACTACTTATAAAGCTTTTGTTGTTAACTTGTTTGTTTATTGTCACCTTAGAAGCTGATGCGAATTAGTTAAAACTAGTTGCCTCATTTGTTGAGAGTAAAGTTTTATATGTGTATAAGTTTACATATATAAAGTTTTATATTTGTAAAGATTCATATGTGACCATGAGCTTTGCAAGACAAATGTAGGCAATTGGCAAATACCAAATAGCCTTGTGAAAATTCTAAAACATGAAATAGCCTAGGGTTGGCAATTAGTGTAAACCACACACCATGGGGAGGATGGAAATGTGTAGTACTGAGCCCAGAAAGATGTATTTGGTTCTTAATTCACAAGTAAATGTATGTCTCTCTCATCAGTTCTGGTTCATGAAGATTCTAATCAAGCAATTTATCTGGTTCATTTCTCATATGCCCTCATCAACTGAAGTGCAAAGTCTACTCTGCAACCAGAAAAGATGAGGTCAGCCTTGAAAATAAGTGTTGGCCCACTTGCCAGAGGACCAGAAGAAACCAGCGTGAACAAATGAGATCAGCCCCTTTTGGACCTAGCTCCACAGGGCAGCAGCAATATTTAAAGGGTGAAAATTATAATCAAAGTGGTTACTTGGCACCACTTAGAACTCACTACAACTATCCAATGACAAGTTGGTTGAATGTTTCATACTGTGTGCTAAATTCTACAATAGCATTTTCATCTTTTTTTGGATAGTCATGCCCCTTGATAGCTTAGAATCTGTCTGAATCAGTATGTGGCCATCATAATGTTCCTTTGTGAATCAAAACCTAATTGAAATATGAAATTTGTTCAATACTTACTTTAGACTTCCAATGTTAGAATTTAAATTTTACTTGATTGCATTAGACAAAGTACTGTGTTATATATGTTAGATGAAGATAAGTTGAACATGATGAAGGTAAATTTGAAGTCAAGGTAGATATCTTACCTCATATTCTGTCAGTGATTTGGCTGAAATCTCAGTTACTGGATAAACATGGAACTAGTTAGTATTAACCTGTGCATGAATAAGTGCCAAGGTAACAGTGCACAGAGCTTCAGAGTCACTCAACAGGATTCCATAAAATTAGTAACCTAAGTCACTGAGGCAGAAAAAAACAGAAAATAAACAAACAAACAAAAAACAACAACAACAACAAAACCACAACTGATTCCCTTTCAAAGATAGGTCCTAGCTGTCCATGCTACAACTGACTCATTAATGGTCTATAAGCAATAAATCTGAATCAAATGACTTCTTGAGTGACTGATAGAAAGATACTTACATAGGTTGGTTAGAGAACAAACAAATTGTCAATAGTGGCAGCCTGTCTAGCAGTCCTCGTAGCAGTACAGTGGGCACCATTGCCTTGTCTGCCCTGGTTTAATCTGGAACACCGCCTCATTTGACTCTTGATAGCACATTTTGAGGGAAACCATCACATTGCGCCTTTTTAAGACACTGTGTGGTCCATGACTTATCAAAGTGTCATTTTGCTGATGAGCTGAAAAACAAACCCCATCTCATCAACAACAACTAATGCATTTTACATAAAATATATTATCTAATAGCTTCTAAAATTAATTTTCCAAGATGGTTTCCTCAAAGGAAATAAAAGTAGAAGAAATTTTTAAAAAATCATCTCGTTTATATTAGGCTTTTAAAGATATTTTTTCCTAAATCTGTGTCATGCAAACACTGTGAAATCTTTTAACTCTTTCATAGTAAATTCATCAGAATTAAGTACAACTACAAGTCTTTGGTGAGGATAATTTACAGTCACATTCAGATGTATGCCTATCAGCCTTGCTATACCTCAGCAGCCCATTCCCACTCAGAAAAATGTCTTCATAATTTTTTCTTAATATATAATTTAGAGATAGAATCAACATTCTGGCATATGGGAAGCCTATGCATCTTGCAATAGGAAGGATTCCTCAACATCAGAAGCACTAAATCTGGAGTAAGCACTGGAAAGTACAGATAAAAATGAAAATACCCAAATATAAACTGAGACTCCCCTAAACTAATATGACACTGTAGGATTAAAATTAATTGATGTTAAAAGTAATAAGACAAGAAAGTTAAAATGTTCTGAAGGTAGTGAGCGAATGCAGACTCTAACAATTCTTATATCTAAAAGAGGGCAACCGCCTTTGATTTGGGAGAGATACATTAATGACATAATTATCGGGATTTATTTTAACGTACGTTTACCTAACTGGAGCTCTATGCTTTTAGAAACTGGGCTTTTATAGCCTAGTATATTGTCCCAGAAACCTAATCTAGCACAAATACTTAGCCTTACTCAGTCAGTACCATTTATAGACTTGAGATTTAAGGAAGCTCCAGATTTGTTATTTTGTGTTTTCTTACTCAGAGCTCTTTGAGAAGCACAAGGTGAGACATGTGCATGTTCAGAATAATGTCTTATGGCTAGGAGTAAAGACAGACAGTTTTTATGTTTTCTTAAGCCTCGTCATATTCTGGATTTGCCACCCTGATAGCATCAATGGAGCAGAGACTCGGATGGCTGCTGTTCTGATGATATGCAGCATCACGTATTGCAAAGCTGGGAAGTAAAATGAATTTCCATAGGTGGTGGAAAACTTGCCTTTATACTCAACCATATCCTCAAACACTTCTGTAGAAATGCTTGTTCATAGATACCGACCAGAGCCATGCTTAGAGTTACCTTGGGACTGTGCCATTATTGAGACAGACAGACAGTCACCAGCATCCAGATATCCTGTACCCTAAGGTGAATACAGACATGAACTCACAGGTCAGACCATGAGGGTTTCATGTTGTGGCAATATATTCATTAGTAAATATTCTAGAGAGACAACATTACTTCTAAGAAGGCTGAAAATCATTACCTATGTGGATAGAAATACATCCTATTGATATGATTTTTAATAATATGGTTGGCTTGAGTTATAAAGGTCATTTCTATTATTAGCTGTAATTTTCCCCCCAGTGGAGGCACCATGCACATATTGACAAAGCAGCTTCCACAAAAAGTTGTTTTCAGATTATTTGCAAGTTAATCCAGAAGAGAGGGCAATGTTGGAGAACAGCACGATCTGAGTTTCATGAGTTCTGGGGCTGCTGGTGACCTGATTGTCTTTGCTACCTCACGAAGGCTAAGTGCTTCTTTTGTGTGCAAGTGCGTGATAACTTGAATCTGCAAATAATACCAGTAACACCTTGAAGACTCACTCTATGTTAAGCTCAGGAATCAGATTTTTATATGTCTCATCATCTTTCCTGGGATTCTAGGAAGTAAACTGTGCAATCATTACTCTCTGTCAGAAGGACAGGAAACAAAGGTGAGAAGATGATTTTATTCAAGATTACCCTTCCAAAAGAAATAGGTGATGCTCGGGTGTGAAATCCTAAGTATTCTGAGACCATCTTTGCATGGTTCCTGACTGAAAACAAAGCTTCATGTATAAGTTACAATGTTCTTTCAAAAACATGAAATTTGTCCAATGTGTTTTCTCTCTCTGTAGGCAATGTAACCCTGCTTTCTAATACCTCAGTCCTGAATTACAATCCACATTTCTTAATACAGCATTTTGTGCTAACTTTAATAACAATATCATTTTCTTATGTTTTATCACCCCGGGTTTTATTGTATTGGTAAATAGAACTGAAATTAAATATTCATTAATATCCTGAAATAAATATCACTAAATGAGAATGGAATGGTTCATTGAGCCATTCATTGCCCGAGAGTGCAACATTAAAAGCCTCTTTTATAAAGGATTTCTTTAGTGGGCTTTTTAAAGCAATAGTCTCAGTACCACTGGATTGTTGTTTTAGTTGTAAATGACTAGTCTTGGGGTCTTCCTTCATTCTCATCTGCCCATAGAGTTTCAGTTATCATTAAGACCATGCAGTTCATGGACAAAAGTAGATGCAAAAGTGTCAGGCATTTGAAAGTAGTGAGTACTTGGTGTTTGTGACAAATATGTGTGGCTAACTGCACACTAGGAGTTGGTTCTTCTACAAAAAGAAGCAGAATTTTATACTTCTCTTCTGATGAAGTCCATTTTATTTCACATAGATATGTAGGTATGTCTCTGTAATTTTATATCTAAATAATTGAATATATGGCATCTTTTTTATGAACCTAATAATGACTTCTTTTGAGTACAACAGAGATTCAGTCTCCAGAATATTTGCCATCCCACTTTTGTCATTTATCAAAGACACTTAGTAATAACTTTTCAAAAAAAAGTTAAAATAACACCTCAAAACAACAGGCCTTTCCCCACCTAACTGAAGGTTTTTCTCTGGCAACAAAGAGTGCTCACTCACACTTACCTTTTTTGCCTCTATTTTTGGTATGTCTTTGCAAGTTTAATAATAAAAAAATAAGTCATAATCTGCTATATGGTTACTAACTTATATTTTAATGACAGAATCTTACTATCTAAATAATACCAGGCCTTCACATGACGGTGGCTCTAATACTCAGCTGACCTCAGAACCTGTACAAAAGCTAACCAAAGAAGCAGTCTGCTTAGTGTTCATCCTGCAATGATTTCCCCCCATCATTCCTATGTATTCCCTATACATGAAGGGAAGCTGCATTCAAATAAGATAGTTCTCAGTGATAGTGAAGTTTCTGGCATGCGGAGTACACTTTGTAAACCAATCTATAAAGGATGCACATAAACATGTCCTGTAAAGATCTAGAAAAATCAAAGCTGCTAAAGTTTCCGACTGTAGCATGAGATCAGTCATAGACGGCAGGTAAACAAATGGACATAGTTGTTTCCCAAGAAAATTGTACGCATAGGCTCTGAAGTGTAAATTTCTTATAATTTTTCTATGATAATTACAGTTGAGGAGAATTTTTTGTCTACTGCATTGTTGTTTAGTTTTTACTTTGTAATGGTTTTGTACGTTTTTAATTGAAATAGAATTATATAACTTTCAGCCCTCCATTTTTACCCTCCAGTCTGTCTCAGTTACCTTCCTTCAAATCCCTTCCCTAACACTCCCAGTTGGTAGCCTCTTTTTCTTTATGATTGTCACATAGCAATATATGCATGTGCATGTGTGTGTCTGTCTGTGTGTGTGTGTGTGTGTGTGTGTGTGTATAAAAGTCTATGTGAAACTATATATAAATATAACTTTTTGAATAAGCTTTTGTTGTTTGTATGTATATGGGTTCAAGGGTAACTACTCTGTGTTAGGCTACTAATAAGGTAGGTCATCCCTGGGAGAATTCTAATTCTCCGTGTCATAACAGCCATTAGTTGCCTGTAATTTCCTGTCTAGGGGTGAGACACTGAGAAAAGTTCTGCTTCCATGTGCTTATGTCCATTGATATTGTCACTCTGGTTTTCTTCATGTAACCATTCCTTACAGATATTGTTTCACAGAAGGTTCAGTGATTTTCTGGCTCTGACATTTTTCCTGCCTCTTCTTCTGCCATATTCTTGAGCATTAATTCAGGAGCTGAGCTCCTCTTATCTGCTGGTTTCTGTACTGTGTCCAGTCGTGGTTTTCTGTAATGATTCCCAGTTGTTATAAAGGGAGATTTCTTTGATGGAGATAGTAGCTATATTTATTTTGGGCTAAATGGATATGACTTATAATATAGCAAGGAAATATGTTGATCTAGTAAAATTGTTATAATGAATTCTTTTCTAAGGTTCGTAATCATTGAAAAGCTACTATCATTGAAAAGCTGACTAGATTTCTAGTACAAGGCATAATTTCCTACTCTTTCAGTAGGTCCTATGTCACATTAAAAAGCTATTGATTGTTACAGACATGTGAGTGCCTTTTATTATACTTTTATGCATATATTGTTGTGTTGGTAACTGTCATGTTTCATAGCTATTGTAGATGAATAGTGCTGTTTAATTCACTCCTTCCTTGGCATCTTATGTAATATTTTTTGAACCATGGACACCAGACTGCAGAAAAGAGGATTTCAGGCCATGTACAGCTCACACTTTGTATGTCCTAAGTGTGTAGTGTCTTAAGCAATAGGGGCCCAGCTTCAACATCTAAGAGGCAATCAACAAAATTCTGTCAAGGTGGATAATTTGTTAATATTTTAGAAAACATTATTTTTTTAAAAAACATAAATTAATCATATAACACGAAGATAGAGAAAACATGTTGCTACTTAATAAGTTGATATTTCTATTTTTGAAATTTTCAATTAATAGACTAATTTATTTTAATATTTATGAATGTATATGTATATGTGTGAAAGCTATTCTTAATTTCTTAGTTATTTTTATTGCTATGATTAAAAACAGCATAACCAAGAGAGTTTATATAAGAAAGCACCTAATTACCTTGTGGTCTTAGAATGTTAGAGTCCACAATGATGGAGCAAAATATTCATGGAGAAGTCACACCTTTATCCACAAGAACAAGAGTGAGAGAGTTTAGCCCTGAGATAGAACTGGCGATAGCAGGATTCTTTTGTAACCTCAAAACCTGTTCCCAGTGACACACCTCCTTTAACAAGGCCACACCTTTCTATCTTTTCCAAACAGTTCTACCATATGTGGAGTAATTATTCAAATATATGAGCATATGGAGACATTCTAATTCACACCACCAAATTTAATGTCCAGTCTGTAGTTAGCCACAGACTGGCCCTAGAATGTGAGATTGTTCAGAGCCACCAGTACACTGTTGTCTAGGGTACAACGTGTGCAAATAATGGTCACTCACTATGAAGCTTTTAGTATCTAATTGCAGTTTCAGAGCCTAGAGCTTACTCCAGTGGATCATTTTGCCAGTTGAGAGGTGTCATCATTTATCACTCTTCCAGTTTTGAGATTCCTGTACATACTAGAGTTAAGGAACACTGACTAGGCCAGTGGCTCTGAACCTTCCTAATCCTGCTACCCTTTAATATACATCTTCATATTTTGGTTACTGCCAACCATAAAATTATTTTTGTAATTGCTTTATAGCAGTAATTTTACTAGTGTTTTGCATCATAAGTAAGTTTTTTTTTTTGGAATAGAGGTATAGAAAATGGATCACAACCCACAGGTTGAAAACCACTGGATTAGAGAAAAAAAATTGAAATCAAAAATGTCAAGTGAGACAAAATTAAGGATTGCTCCCGTTGAAAAGACCTGTTTTTATATATGGTTCTAATTGCTAAGCAGACAAGTTTAACAGTAGTTAAACATGCTTATGTACTCTGAGTGCAAGAATTCCAAATTAATCACTTTTAAGAACAAATTAGAAAATACTTTTAGTTGAAACAGAACAGACCTGAATTCCCATGTGCGTATGGTAGCTGTTCCATGTGTACCGAGTGGATGATATTCCACAGTCTGCCTGAAGCAAGGATGCACAGAGGCAGAGACAGTCCACCTGCTGGTAAGACATGCTTGCTAATCTGCACATCTGTGCCCAGTGGTTATTCTATACTAAAAATGGCATGATAGTTACTGCACAAGATTTTGGTGTCTTAAAAATGACAGTTGTTATTTTCCCTTACATCAGAAAGAGATTGTAAGGCTGCTTTCTCATGAAAACAGTCAAATACCTTTGGAATTTCAAAACCATCTCATGTACTCATGTAGATGTTCAAAGAGATAAACTATAAGATCATTTGCATCCTAAAATAAATTAGTTCTGGGGATCTGGTCATAGCAACAGAAAGCCCTGATCAAAGGAAAGTGTCTTTTTACAGCAAATAGATTTAGGGATTCCATGTATATAAGAACCACCTTGGGTTCTTATTAAAACAGCTAAATCTTGAGCCTCACACCATATTCTAATTCAAGCACTTGAGTGCTTCAAATGTTCCCTCTAAAACAATGTCCGAGGTAGTTTGGATACAGATAGTCCATAAATCACACTTTGAAAAATACTGACTTCCTACAACTAAATATATAATAAAATTTGATAGTAGAATTAAGTAAAAGGAAAATTAACAAATTTGATTTTGGCTATACAAATCAGTGGCCTAATATTTTAGAATTAAATATCTAAAGTATATAAATCCACAGTCATATAATCAATATCAGTTCTCTAATTTAGCATAAGAAATTTTGACTAGCAAAAATTGCTTAGTAAATCCCTATATTAAGGCCTGAGAGCATAGCTCATGTTTGAATATTTGCCAAGCATGCATAAGAGCTGGGCTTAAAAGCCCTAGTAGCACAAAACAAAACAAAACAAAACAAAACAAAAACAATCAAATAAATGCCATATACAGGTCTGATATGGTAGAGTATTCACTTGGCAAATTATTTTTTAAAGGAGTGTTTAGAAGGCCTTATGAATGAAGTCCAAAATGATCAACTTGTTGTTGCTGCATTCCCATGCAACTTACCTTTCCATGGTTAGGAGCTAACTGTTGTGGGTCCATTATCCTGTGCTACCTATTTCCTGAGGTACTGATGCTGTAACCAACACTATAACATCCTATAAACGTGGAAAAGGAAATTGTTGCATCTACGAGTCTATATACTTAACCAGAACTCTGATTCACAGGAACAAAGCCAGGATATCCCACAGCCTAGATTTGACAGAAGGACAAGCTTCTCTACAGATCACTTCCTTTTTAGATCCACTCCAAAAATTACCATATTTGTTATCAAGCCAGGAACATTTTCATATAGAGGACAGTGGTAGTTGTGGGAATATTTTGAGTATACAAAGGTATCTAAATACACCTTAATCTATCTTAATGTATTTTAAAGGTACATTATTATCAAAAGGTTATAAGCATACTCAACTGACATCTGTACAATAAATATATTATAATAAAGAAAAATTAAAATCATCATAATAATATGAAATTATCTCTACAAAGGTTATAACATAATATAATATAACATAATCTCTTTCTATAGACAATGGTTCCTAAGAACACTATCTCTATTTAATAATACAGATAAATTTAGCATATCCATAGTGCATTACATGAAAGTATATAGACTCACTGTGGCCAACATTGGAATATTGCATAGCCACACACACACTTGGATTCTTTTAAAATTATCTTGGTGTGAGTTTTGAGGTCATAATGCAATTTATGCATTTATGCAAAATGCATCATTCCCCCCTTTCCTTTTTTTCCTCCAAACCTTCCCATACACTCCCTGTGTGCTTTAAAATTTATGGACTTTCACAAATTACTGTCATCTATATATAAATGCATATACATATTTACTACTATGTACATAAGTAAGTACAACATTCCCAGTCTGTATATTATTTGTGTACATGTTTCAGAGTTGACCATTTATTATAGGTTTCTTGATAAAGAAACTTTCTCCTGCTCTCAGCATTCCTTATTACATGTGATCAATAATTAAATTTTTAAGCAAAGCAAAGTGGTAGGAACAACATCTCTAAAGTGGTTAGACTGGTAACATATATTTGTTTCTAAGCTATGGGTAGAGTCTGTGACTTTCATTGATACTAAGTGAGGCAAATCTAATCACCCCTTAAGTTTGGCAGTGTTATTCTAGGTTTTTCAGTGTTTCTTAATATCTTTAATGTGGCAAACATCTCATTTAGTACAGTAACACACTTAGACTTGAACATAGTGTAAATTCTTTTACAATGTGATACCAAGAATTTTTATGCTTTTAATGAGAATACTGTTTTCATGTCTTACCAGACTACCATTAAAATATATTTTATACTGCTTCAATAAATCTTAACATGGTTTTTAGATGTCATATAATGTTTCTAGTTGACATAACAAATGAACTATTTCAGAATTCACTGAAAGCTTTTTAGTATAGGTCAGCAAACCACTTCAGAATAGTTTCAAAATTGACAAATTGGAGGCTATCATCTTTAGGCGGCTTGATAATATATGGTCATAACTAAGGTTATAGTGCAGAACTTTTCAAACAGCTCGCCTCTGAAGAGCTCAGGGATTTCTCACTAGGAAGAAAAGGCAAAGAAAAACCTACCAGAGTTGATTGTTCCATTTCCCAATAGCCACAAGCTTTAATGTTGGTGTTGTAAAGATCTGTAATTGCAGAAGAGAAAATCTTCCTATATTGGATTCTCAGACATCTGGCTGGTTGTAGGGGAATTGCTGTCATGATGACAACTTTATAGAAAATGTGACATCTCACTTCCATGCCCAGGCACAAATTATCCCTTGAAGAAACTTGACCAAGATATTGAAAGAAAGTTGAATAAGATATTCTATATTATATTTTTTACTTCATATATCTTTGTATAGCTATTTAAGTTGAGTACTTTCTGTGGTTGAGTATTTTACTTTTCAAGCCATAATTGCCACATAAAAATTCACAGCATAAAATGTTGTGGCTGGATGGATCAGTGGTTCATATAAATTTTATGATTAAATTATTTGACAACTTTTATTTCCATCACAACAATGAAGGTGAATGTATGCTATGATAAAATTTCAACTTTTAAAATGTATAAAGAGATACATGTTTCCTGTGCTTGATAATTATGCCATTGTTAAATATTCACCATCTTAAAGAGCAATGTAATTCACATCTTCATTACTATAAATGATTAGCATCCATGGTTCTCACCTGAAAGGACTCTCTTTTAATTCGTGATCTTTGCTTGTAAGTTGAAACATGTAAAAAGATTACCATGTGTTTAAAATTTATTCTATAATGAGTAAACATGTATGTTTGCTAAAGATAGATAGCATAAAGCTCTGGACAAAACAGTATAGTAAGAGTCAAAATTGTTAATTTAAAACTATTTACTTTATGATATTTTCTCCAGGCAACAAATCTTTCCATATTAAAATGCAACCAAATATTTTACAGTAGCTATAAGTGTCAAATTAGATGGCTAACCTGGCAGATCTCAAAGGCAAACAAGTGTGCTATATTGTGAAATTGAGGGGAAACTAATAGACAGCTCCTTAAAAGGTGAAAAGACAGGGAGTGCAACACCCATGAAATAGGAATGGAATGGAGCCCATGGTAGAACACAGAGTCAGAGAAAGAGTATGTTAGTGCAAGCTCTTCCTGACTTGAAATAGTACAACTACCCTTGGCAACCACACCTTCCTTCTGCTTGTCCCAAGACCAACAGAGGAGGATGCTTACAACCAACCATTGGACTGAGCATGGGGACCTGGATGGAGGAGTTAGAGGAAGGACTGAAGGAGCTGGTAGGATTTGCAGCCCCATAGGAAGAACAACAATATCAACCAACAAGACCCTCCAGAGCTCCCAGGAACTAAGCCACCAACCAAAGACTACACATGGAGGGGCCCATGGCTCCAGCTTCACATGTAGCATAAGATGACCTTGAGTGGCATCAGTGGGAAGGGAGGCCCTTGGTCCTGTGAAGGCTTGATGCCCCAGTGTAGGGGAATGCTAGAGGCAGGAGTGGGTAGGTGGGCAGAGAAGCACGCTCATATAAGCAGGGGGAGGAGGATGGGATAAGGGGTTTCAGTGGGCAAGCCAGGAAACGGGATAACATTTGAAATGTAAATAAAGAAAATATCTAATTAAAAAATAAAAAATAAAAATAAATAAAATAATATATACAGTGAACCTTATCGCTGAACATTCAATTAAAGACTGAACAGGTTCAGGAAAATGTCTGCTTAGTTAGATAAAATTACTGACTTCTGATTTATTTATTCCTTAGTCAACAGTTTGTACCCTTTGACCACTTCATACAAATATATACATTGAATTTTTGTTTTTCTCACCAACCATTATGCCTTCTCAAACCCCTCTCTGTGCCATTTATTTCCAGAAGTTCCTCATCTACCTCCATGGGGTCAGGGTTATCACAATTGCTCCAATTTTTGGTACCAATTTTTAAGGTTCATTTTTTTTAATCCATGTACTAAAAAAATGAAGAAGCAACTTAAAAAGGAAAGGGTTTATTTTAACTCACAGAAGTCCATTGTGTCATGAAAATCATTGTGATAGAATCACAAAGAGGCTAATAATGTCATATCCACAATCAGAAAGGAAAGAGCAATAAATGCATGTTTATCTTACTTTCTTCATGTTACCAAGAAGAGAACTCACATGGACTAATGCCACTGACATGGGCACTTCTTTTCACCTTAATTAACCTACTCAAAATAATTCTCTACAGGCATGGCCTGATACTGAGGTGATTGTAGATTCTGTCAAACTGACAATCACTGCTAACCAGCTCATGAACTACATATAGTAGTACTCCATTCATATGTTGTGCCTTGCACCACACTGATCAAAATAGAAATCTTTGTCTCTTAATTATGCAGATGATCCATAGGTGGCTGAGGTAAATACTAGAATGAAATACATTTTATTCATTATTTAGAATTATATTATAACGTAGCACAAAAGTAATAAATTAACTTTCAGATGATTTCATCTGTACTGATGAGATTAAACAGCCATCAGAGAAGGATTATTATTATTATAACCTACACCCAAATTTTGCTAGATTAACACACTAAGCACTTCTTAATTACTACTGTGGATAAACCAAGATGTTATCTGTTAACTATCCAGACACAAAGTGATTCAAAGTCTCAGTGGCTCAACTTCTTCTGGGGGAAGAAGAAGAAAAATAGAGACAAATGTGGGAAGATAAAAGGGGAAAAAACAAGAAAGAATTCATGGCATATAAGACATAAACAGAATGTTCGAGTGGTGCATGATTACATTTATAGGTACTTACCAACCAATCAATACACAGATCTAACTTTTAACTAAAAGGGATGTTGGAAAATGTAGTCCAGATATATTCTCAGACAGAAAAGCAGTAGATGTGTGCAACTTTAATTTTTCAAATCCTACATTTAACATGAGTTTGTAAATGCTTTAACCTCCCTTCCAGCATACCACCCATCAGAAATAATGGAGAAGGAAGTGAACCTTTTAGAAATGGTTCTTTGGAGCAAATCCTACCTGCATTGCTAGAATATCAGCAATCCAGTTCAATTGAGTCTGAATCAGCTGATATCACTTCACCAATTGACCCAAATCCTTGGACGCAGCAAGAAGCTGTGAGCACACTACCAAAAGTTTTTTGGTGTGTTTCTCTCTGTGTTGTCACAACAAATGGAGCTCAATAGCTTACTAATGCAAACCAATAGATGTGTGTTCTTTGTGTGTCCTTTCATGTACTTGGTGTAGCAAAACATCCTTTCACCTGTGTCTGCTTCAGGAAAACACTCCTTCACTTGTTTGCCCCAGCAAAACACCTTCTGACACAATTGATCTTCCTAAGAACACTTAAGTTTCCATTTCAGATGGGCTTGAGCATGGATCACTCTCTATGTTATAGCAGCTTTCAGAAGTGTTATCTTCCATATGACTCAGAACTCTAAAAGATAGAAGTACAAGAAAACATGAAAGAAATCATAGCATCTCTTGTATTAAGAAAAATCAAACAGTCTAAGGGACATTAATATTCAACTAAGAAGTGGGACTTTTGAGTCTTGCACAAACCCTAGGAGGTCATTCCTCAAGAGTTCCTAAGAGAGCTTTTGGATATATATGTACGTATATTCTGTGACAGCAGTAGAGAAAAACATGACAAGGAACAATTTATCAAAATAAAAGGCATGCAGGAACTGGGAAAGCCAAAGTTTATTTTCTATATTCAGCATTACACAGCAACTAAACTCCTAGGAAAATACTTTATATAATATATATAATCCTAAGTCTATTCTGGAAATGTAGCTTCCTCTTCAGTATTGTATATTACTTCTTTATTGTTGTTTTAATGTCTTTTTAAAA
Organism: Mus pahari; assembly: GCF_900095145.1. Taxonomy (NCBI): domain Eukaryota; kingdom Metazoa; phylum Chordata; class Mammalia; order Rodentia; family Muridae; genus Mus; species Mus pahari. Next base: position 29,363,080 of record NC_034595.1, on the reverse strand, counting down.
GATAAAATAAAATTACTCTTTCTGAACCATGGAAGAAATGCTTACAAATACAGCAGGTACTTCTATCACTTCCTCACCAAAAAAATCTTAGGTATCAGAATATTACAACTTCCTATTCTTACATGATTTAATCTAAATTATCTAATATACATCTACTCTAGTATAAAATACCCTATCAAAATATAATTTAAAGCAACTGCTGACAGTATAGTCTAGTGTAAAGAGGATGGTCAAACATTTGGTATTTGGGATCTATGAATACATATACTGGCTCTGCTATCTACTGCTTAGTATTTTATAACTACGCTAGCTAATGTTCATGGTTATTGTAATAACCAAGTAGGATTATTGTTTGATATTTGAACTTCATCTGCAACTTAGAATGTTAAATATCTTAGTTATGGTTACTATGGGTAACATGAATCTCCATTACTAAAAGTGATTTGGAGAGAAAAGCGTTTATTTGGCTTACAATTTCATATCACTGTTGCTGTTGATCATTCGATGAATTCAGGCAGGAGCTCAAACTGGGCAGGAACCTGGAATCAGGAGCTGATACAGAGGCTATGGAGGCACTCTACTTACTGATTTGCTCAGTGTGTTTTCTATGAACTAGGCTCTCCAACATCAAACACTAATTAAGAAAATATTCTGCAAGATTGGTACAGCTTGGTCTTATGAAGACATTTCCTCAGTTGAGATCCTCTCCTCATAAATGACTATAGATTGTGCTAAACTGACATAAAACCAACATGCACAGTTAATATTATGTTACACATGATCTTCAAATATGTCTTCACCATTGTGTACCCATACCAACTATTGTTCTAAAGAGATCTACATAGAATATTTTTCTAGCCCGATGTTCCAAATACTTTCAATGTTAAATACTGAACTATGATGATGTGTCTAACATAATTTATAAGCAATTATAAATGGTGATATTTAAAAGTATTAAAAACAAAAATTAACAAAATGTTGAAGTAGATAAGAAACCACCTTTAAAAGTTAAAACCACCCAGTGGTAAAAAGACAGCATTGTCAACAAATGGTACTTGTTCAACTGGAGGTTAGCATGTAGAAGAATGCAAATAAATCCATTCTTATCTCCTGGTACAAAGCTCACATCCAAGTGGATCAAGGACCTCCATATAAAACCAGATACACTGAAACTAAAGTGGGGAAAAGCCTCAAGCATATGGGTACAGGGGGAAATGTCCTGAACAGAACACCAATAGCTTATGCTCTAAGATCAGGAATTGACAAATGGGACTTCATAAAATTGCAAAGTTTCTGTAAGGCAAAAGACACTGTCAATAGGACAAAACAGCAACCAATACATTGGGGAAAGATCTTTACCAACCCTGCATCCGATAAAGGGCTAATATCTAATATATTGAAAGAACTCAAGAAGTTAGACTCACTCCAGAGAATCAAATATACCCTATTTAAAAATGGAATACAGAACTAAACAAAGAATGCCTGAGAATACCGAATGCCTGAGAAGCACCTAAAGAAATGTTCAGCATCCTTAGTCATCAGGAAAAAGCAAATCAAAACAACCCTGAGATTTCACCTCACACAGGTCAGAATGGCTAAGATCAAAAGTTCAGGTGACAGCAGATGATGGTGAGGATGTGGAGAAAGAGGAATACTCCTCCATTGTTGGTGGGATTACAAGCTGGTACAACGACTCTGGAAATCAATATGATGGTTCCTTAGAATATTGGACGTAGTAATTACCTGAAGAACCAGCTATATTACTCCTGGGAATATACTCAAAAGATGCTCCAATGTGTAATAAAGACACATGCTCCACTATGTTCATAGCAGCCTTTATTCATAATAGCCAGAAAGCTGGAAAGAACCCAAATATCCCTCAACAGAGGAATGGATACAAAAAATGTTGTACATTTACACAATGGCGTACTACTCAGCTATTAAAAACAATGAATTTATGAAAATTTTTGGCAAATGGATGGAACTAGAAAATATCATCCTGAGGGGATAAGCCAATCACAAAAGAACACACATGGTATACACTCACTGATAAGTGGATATTAGCCCAGAAGTTCAGAATATCCAAGATACAATTCACAGACCACATGAAGCTCAAGAAGAAGAAAGACCAAAGTGTGGATACTTCAGTCCTTCTTAGAAGGGGGATCAAAATACACATGGGAGAAGATACAGAGACAAAGTGTGAAACAGAAACTGAAGGAAAGGCCACCCAGAGACTGTCCCACCTGGGGCTCTACCCCATATACAGTTACCAAACCCAGACACTATTGTGGATGCCAACAAGAGCTTGTTGACAGGAGCCTGATATAGCTATCACCTGAGAGGCTCTGCCAGTGCCTGACAAATACAGAAGTGGATGTCCACAGCCATCCATTGAACTGAGCACAGGGTCCCTAATGGAGGAGCTAGAGAAAGGACCCAAGGAGCCGAAGGGGTTTGCAGTCCCATAGGAGGAACAAAAATATGAACCAACCTTACCCCCAGAGCTAACAGGTATTAAACCACCAACCAAAGAGTACATATGGAGGGACCCATGTCTCCAGCCACATATGTAGCAGAGATTGGGCTTGTGGGACATCAATGAGAGGAGAGGCCATTGCTCCTGTGAAGGCTCAGTGCCACAGTGTAGAGGAATGCCAGCACAGGGAAGTTGGAGTGGGTGTGTTAGTGAGCAGGAGGAGGGGGACAGGATAAGGGATTTTAGGAGGGGAAATCAGGAAAGGGAATAACATTTAAAGTGTAAAGAAAGAAAATACCTAATAAATAAAATAAAAAAATAAAAAATAAAAATAAACCTCCTTTAAAAATTTGCTCTTTTCCTCCATATACAATTTAGGCAACATTTCTTATCAATAAAACTCTTAAATATTAAGGCCTAAAACTAAGATATTTGCAAAATAATAGCAAGTTGCTTTTGAAAATGTTACAAAGATTTTTTTTTCAGATACTTGTCATGTGTTAGTAGAGCCGGTCAAAAAGTTAAGTGTCTGTCCTTCAAGGCAAGTTTATAGTTTAAGTACAAGTAATATACCAAATGATGATGATTATGATAATAATAATCCCAATTTCTAATATACCATGATCATCATTTCATCTATGTCACTGAAAACTTTTCAGTTGCAAGTATATAAATTATTTTGTGCTACATAAGTAATTATATTTAACATTTCAGTATGACATCCTCACTTGCAAAGACCATATAGCTTGGGTTTAAAACAAGTAGTGTCTTACTTTTCAGCATCAGGTAGATCCCAGCTTCACATCTTTCCAGTGGTATCATTCGCAGCAGGTGACTTTCTCTGAGTTTCATTTGCTCTCACTTCCACAAATCACATAAGAACAGCCACTTCATGAACTCTTGCAGGGAAGTCAATTAGACACCAAGAACATTCCTCAAAAAAAAAAAAAAAAAAAAAAAAGCGACCACTGTTTAGACCTATGTTGAAAATGGAAATGAAAGAGGTGTAGAAGAGTGCCTTACTTTCCTGAGCCACATGACTTTCTGTCTCACGACAATGAGTATGAATAAGAACCCATTTGTGATATCCAGTTGAAAGAAACTCATATTCAAGGAAGCAAAACATACTGTGAGAAAACAAAAATACTTCTATCCTCACACATCATTTAGTATCTTTGCTACAGTAAATCAACTAAATTGTTTGGAAAATAATATTGAATGATGTTTTATATAAAGAAAATTATTTATGAATTTCAATAGTTACCAGATGTAAATATCTAAAAGTAATTTCACCACCTCAGAGTTATTAAGGCTACACTGGAACTTTCCATGTCTGTTTAGTCTCCTACATATCCGACAAATACAGTGGACAAGATGAAGAGTCTGGCCAAAGCTGAGGGAACAGTTACAGATGCCTTTTGAAGTTTTCAATTCCAGATTCCACAGCATTCATTCCAGGTTTGCAAGAGAGCAAGAGAATTCTGGCAAAATGACGCATTTGATTAAAACAACACAGCCCAAGGAAGGTAGCATAGAAAACTAGAGGCTTAAATAGAAATTATTGTTACAATAGAAATAGAATGCCATGTATCAAAGCTGAAAAGCACCAATTGTAACGGGAGAATCAATAATTCCTCTTCAATAGCAATTTGCCTTACTTGCCTCTGTACTCCACACACTGTGGAAACACTTCTGTGGTTCCATTAGCAATAAATTACATTTTGAACAAGTGAAATCATGTAATTGGGCTTTTGAGGTTGTTTGTTGGAAAGCTAATACTTTATACTTAAAGACCTAACATAAACAAGAAAATACAACCTTCCTCTCAGTGCCCTGCTAGTGGGGATCCTGTTTATCCTGGAGCAAGTCAGAGTAAGAATAAATCCCCTCTCAAGAGACAAACCTGAAAAGCAATCACAAGCAGTTACATCAGAATTGGAAATGCACAGCTCCTATTGCAAAATTATTGCTTATTTTACTTCTAAAATTACTTCTACAATCCCATTTTCTCTTCTGTAATATATCACTCCTCATATAGAACAGGGCCATAAAGATTGATATGTAGTCTTCTTTTTCAAGAAATTATTTTTAGGGAAGACAGGCAGTTCTGACAATTCAGAACATCTCAGACTTCTGTTAGAGGAACTAAAACTGTAAACTCCCCAACTCTTAGACTAATTATTTAACCAAAGAATACGAGTTTTTGTATGACTTTTCTCTTAATTTCCCTGATTATTCAATTCCTTGGTGGTTTTCCTTCTAATCATGTTGTTAACCCGGAATTCTAACTAGTGATCCTGTTGTTGCTGTTCCCTTTAGGTTTTCAACTTATTCACATTTGTGCAAAAGAATTTAGATATCTGTTCAAGGTTTAATTCTATAAAACTGTATAACTTTTTCATTAATTTATGTAGGAGTGATACCAAGGCCTTACAATGAAGAAGTGAGGAAATTTTAATTTAAATTTACTATGACTAAAATATACTAATTAGAGACTAAAAAATCAAGTTGGAAGTGACAAACTTGAGTTCCTAGTGCTTTGCCATTTGTTTCTCCTTATCATGAACATGAACTCAGTGCCACAGAAAATCATTCTCTATTCAGCATTTGATGAGTTTGTGGAGGCTGAGAATTCACCTTCAGTATCATATTACCTTCAGAGGTTAATTAGAAGTGTTTCATTTAAAAAAATGTGTTTTCTGTGTTTATACATGTGGATAGAAGGTGGTGATCAGGTGTAAGGGAGTTTTATATTAAAATTAAACTCTGTCATTTTCATTTAGGCATTTATGCACCTGCCATAAGTATATATGCTCAAACGTTAGAGAAAAAGAGAGAAATAAAACTGCTTTTATTCAATCTGTTTATTGCTATGGTGAATAAATATAAAAAAAAGTCAGCAAAATTATTGCAAAAGAAAATTTTCTATTGTAGCTTATTTATAACTGAAGTTTTAAGATACAGCATATATTCATATATTATGTTCTGAGTAATTTGGTATACAGTTGAAGAGGTCAGCTCAGAAACTTAAGAAAATTCTATTAAACTCCTCCCCTCCTGGAAAAGAAAGGTCTTAAAGAACATAGGCAGCCCTCGCTCTGGAAGGGAGGGGCTAATTACATTCCTCAGACCACAGGAAAAAGGGATCTACCACTGGCCACCTGCAGCAGGAACGGCCCAGAGCTCATAGACACATTCTGTGACCATTGGATACCTACCTCATTCCCTAAAGACCAATCACTTTGAGTCACACTGTTCTGCCAATCACATTGTGCCTAATGGCTGCTGCCTTGAGAATTGTATAAAGGCTTGTCAGAAGGGTTGCACTGGATCATTCTCTCTCTCCATGTGCAGGGCAACTCCAACATGTTGAACAATAAATACCTCTTGCTTTTTGCATCGTTTCCCTGCTCTGCTTCATTCACTAGTAAGCTAAGGCTCACCAGAGTCTTACACAGTGACTGACTAGAGCTGTAGTAATGTCCACCTTTCCTTGGTAGGTAAGTAGGTTCATGCAGAATCAAGTCACTTGTCCGAGCACATGTTTATACATTCTAGACTATAAAAGAAACAAAGCAATGATATCCCAACTATTACCTCTTACAAAGAAACTCGCCAAAAATAAAATGAATACATCACTGTATAGTCCTGGAAGCTATTGCTCAGAAGACAGGATAGTTGACTTGAATGTCTTTAGTATATGTGTGCAAACATACTGATTTAGTCCATTCTTCCTAAACAGTTCAGTTTTGAACTATATGAGTTAAATGCTTCAGTGAACAAATAGGATTACACAGAAAGGAAGAAATCAAGATATAGTGTAGTTCTACTGATAAATATGGTGGTTGTGCTAAGTTTCAAGGTGATGATGTCAAGCAGAAAGTATGAGTCCAAGTTTGAAGATAATGGGGGACGTAGCTTCTCTTAACCCTGCTTCATATTTAAACAAAGCAAGAGCACTTTAAACTTTGGTAAAATTTCTAAACACCATTCTGAGCTCCTGTACTCAAGAAGTGATCATCCCACTAACCCGGACATAGGATTATAAATGAATATAATTCAAGGTAAGAATTCTAAGGCCTAAAAGAGCATCACTGTTATAATTCTGCACATGCTGGTCCTGAAGTGTTTGATTATATTGTAGACATGCTCTTTCCTAATATTTCCTAGAGCATATCCTGTGTTTAATCTGCATTTTTCATTTGATGTTATTAAATTTTATTTAACAATTGTAATGTGCTTTCAAGCCCAGGAATCACATCTGAACACACGCACAGGCAAACACACCCTTCCTTGAGTTAATGAACCATAAAACCTGTTGGGAGGAATCAGGTAATAAAGAAAAAAGTAAAACATAGAAAGTCAGATAAAGAAATCAGGGCAGACAGGGTTTCATAGGAGAAGAAATGTGGGGCCACACTTGGCTTTGGGAGCCATTTCATTTTGAAAAAAATTGAACAGTTGTTGAAACTGTAGAAAAGGATCAAAAGAGAATCAGATTAGCTAGGTCAGAGACCAAGAGACCTGCTTGGAGGTTATTGACTACCAGGCTTCAAATCAGCAAACTTGAACCAAAGCATGCACTTTGAAAGTGATAGCCTCAGAATTGACGATGGCCATATGAAGTAGAGAATTTGAGAACCAAGAATGAATTCCTGTAGTTTGCTGTAACTTGCAAATGTGAAAACCATGGGCAGGAGGATTAGAGTAGGACCAAACCTGATCTGATGCTGGTATTTACGAGGTCTTTTAAAGAACTCTGTACCTTCCTTCTGCTGACAAGCTTTTATCCTTATTCCCTTGAAGGGTATTGATTATCTGGTATTAACCAGAAATCAAATCAACATAATACTATTCATTTGAAATACTGTTGATTAATCTTTAGAGGCCTTCATATTATTTTTCAAATATTCCTCTCTCAGGACCCCTTGTTAGTGAAACACAGTAGTGGATAGTAGCCCAGCTTGGCACTCCATCAGAAGAACTGAAGAAATCTTTTTTTTTCTTTTTTTTTAAATTTTTTATTAGGTATTTTCTTTATTTACATTTCAAATGCTATCCCAAAAGTCCCCTATACCCTCCTCCCGCCCTGCTGCCCTACGCACTCACTCCCACTTCTTGGCCCTGGCATTCCCCTGTACTGGGGCATATAAAGTTTGCAACACCAAGGGGCCTCTCTTCCCAGTGATGGCCGATTAGGCCATCTTCTGCTACATATGCAGCTAGAGACACGAGCTCTGGGGGTACTGGTTAATTCATATTGTTGTTCCACCTACAGGGTTGCAGTCCCCTTCAGCTCCTTGGGTACTTTCTCTAGCTCCTCCATTGGGGGCCCTATGATCCATCCAATAGCTGACTGTGAGCATCACTTCTGTGTTTGCCAGGCACTGGCATAGCCTCACAAGAGGCCGCTATATCAGGGTCCCTTCAGCAGAGTCTTTTTGGCATGTGCATTAGTATCTTGGTTTGGTGGCTGATGATGGGATGGATCCCCGGATGGGGTAGTCTCTGGATAGTCCATCTTTTCATCTTAGCTCTTTTCTCACACTCTGTTTTGCTATTTCCAAACCTTAGCAATACCTGAATGCCATTCTCCTGCTTTCTTGGATAAGCCCTGGACTCTGTCCCTAAGGCATGTTGTTTCATTGGTTCTAAATCAGTTAAATGCATGAACATTAACCAAAGAATCCCTTTATATCACCTCAAGTACCTTCAATTACAGAGCGTAAAATGAATGAAAATTGGGGTTAATTAATAAAATACCTTCTATTGAAATCACTATTCATGAAAAAATTCTAAAATTTCAATATCTTTTGTGTCCTGTGTTGGAGTGTTATGACATAAAAATGAATATAATCAAATTCATTTTTACGTACAATCTAGTTCCACTGTAAACTCCCATTGTCATGTTATTTTTAAATTATATATCACTTTTGCTTAGAAGAAAAAATAGGTTACTACTTTAGCCTTACAACGACGCAAGCAAAAATAAATGTTCTGTTCTGTGTTCCCTGAAGTGTTGGAAAGGAAGAGTTGGAATCTGCACCATTGCCTGCAGCTCATTTTCTATGATTACATGTTTGAGTAGGGACAAAGTAAATCCAATGAAGCATTCAAAGCAAACATCCTTTTAATTAGACTGGGATACAGACTGCCTTCATCTTAGATTTTGTTTGTTTTCATTAATAGAATAAGAGTACTTGTCTCCATGGAAGATATCACACTTCTTTGAAATCAAGATATGTCTACCCATGTGCACTGACTATAAGCTTGCCTTTCATCCTTGTCTCATCTATTGTAATGTTTTTTGAAATATTGTTTCCAAAATATGAAATGATACACCCTTGTTATTGTTACTGATATTTTAAGTGGTAATTTGTACACTTGCATATGGCACAAAGGGACTTTTTTTTAAAACCATGAAGGATTAATGAAAATCCCCAACCTTCTAAAATACCAAGCCTTGCTTAAGCTCAGTAGGCTAAATGCATCCTGCCTTCCTGAGAGCACTGATAGAATACACTTTCAAGTTAATTAGGGAAAACAATGTGATTTTCTTACTGATACATTTTTTTTCTGGGGTTTTTCATCTAATATCACAATTAGAAATACATTTTATTACTAAAATCATTATATAAAGTCATTCTCACTCTATCAAATTCTTATAATTAAACTACTTATTTGTTCTTGTAAATTGGCTATCATGTCTAACATTTATATTACAGGGAACTAACTTTACAGGGTAGTCTGGGTGTAGACTGACACCTTAGTTAATTTTGCAGCATGCTTTGTGTCTCTGTTCTTGAGCAAATTCCACGTGAGTATTATAAAATGAAGACTTCTGTGCAACACTCTGCACAGAGTTCACTCACACAATTTATAAAGAATATAGCATAGCTTAGCGTTTGCACCAGGGCAGTGGACAACTCCTGCCATCTGTACCAGAGATTTGTAACCCGACTGTGTCTGCTCAGTGTTCGAGGCACATGTGTTGTTGATCCTCTGGCACACATTGTTATGAACCAAGAGAATACATTTGTTGCTTTGACCTCTGGACACATTTTCTTCCAAGAAATATTCTTGTTCTTCCACAGACTAAATTCTGACACTCAGTCAAAGCTTTACCTTATATTGGAAAAAATCAAGCTAGTAAAATTAAAATTTGGAATATAAACCACGAAAAGTGGTGTGCCTCTGTAATCCTTGTACTCAGGAGGTAGAACAGGGAAGGCAGGTGGTGTTCAAGGTCATTCTTGACTATACCAAGAGTTCAAGTCCCACTTCAGATACATGAGACACTACCTCAAAAAATGATTAAAAATTAATGACTAAAATAAGATAGAATTTTTAGTTTTTACTAAAATATTTAACATAGAACATATTAAGTGACCATCTGATTCCTAGTCAGCTTTGGAACTTGCTTCTTATGCATAAAGTAGAGTGAAAGTTTACAATCTACCTGTTATGTAACTGGCCCCCACTGAGGCTGGCTAAGGAAGATGAGTAGTCCAAATTTTCTGAACAATCCAAAATATACACTTAGTCAAAATTTCCATTTATTTTCTATCAATATATAATACTCAGATCATCAGAGTCTATGAAGTCAGTAGGAAAGACATATGAGAACTAATAAGAGTATGGTTATGTCAAGGTATTAAATCTTAAAAGGGTCTTTACACAGAGTTAAGCCTCAATAAAAGAACATAAAATGGTGCTCCCACTTTGATTTCTGAGGAGTTTGCCACAACTTTCTCTCCTACAACCTAAATTTATTACCTGTGTTTTGCTTGAGTTGGAAACCATTAAATTAGCGCACAATGAAAAGGGAAGCTAAGACTCCAACAAGATTAAATAATTCTAGTCACATGATTTTTAAGGATTTAATGAAAATCATCTGAGGAATCCCTTTAATTTTAATGAGAAATTTTATGTTACATTGTAAGCATGTGGAAAATAAACATATATCTGCCATCTTATAGTAAACAGTTCCCTTTAACATCAGTCAAAAACACTTACCGTAAGATTGACAAGCAAATTTTCATGATCATTCAAATGAGAAGAAATACATTAAGAGGCTACGGGGTGCCAGGCACTGTCTTTGGTACTCCCCATATATTTACCCATACTATCATATGTTGTTATTGTAACTATTATATGAATAAATAGAAGCAAAGAGAAGTTAGGTAAGCTGTCCAGAGCAAACAACAGGTATGGGTAAAGTGGGTGAATTATTACTTCTAAGTGCTAGGCTGTACCTCTCTGGAATTTGCTGAATAAATAAAATTCTAAATCCATATAGCTGCTGAAATTATCCAAATAAACTGTTCTATTGTATAGTTCCTATATATTCCATTATAAGTTTTCATTGCCCCCACAGTGAAAACCTAGTAGCAGTTTGGGCTTACATAATGCTGATTAATCTAAGCCTGTCTAGGCTATCAATACTATCACTTGCTCTTCTCTCATTCACAGCTGCCTACTCAACAACCCTCTTTCTATATGCAAGAAGTCCAACATGTTACCCATGATTCTCACTGCCCATGCTGCCTGGCTACTCCTCATTACTGTGCATTTGACTCTATCTCTCTCATGTTTGAGTTGAAATATCAGAAAAGACTCCCAAGTGTAAGACACCCAAATCCCAACAGCCAGTATTTGATTATTCTCTTGTTTTTTTACTCTTGCCTTTAAATATTTGTTAGCTTTTTGTTGCATATTTTCCTTTCTGAAGTCTCTTTAAATGAAGGTATTAATTCTTTTTATGACATACGTAATTAAACCTAATGCTTAGAACATACTATGAGCTCAGTAAGCAAGGCAACATCTAACTCAGTGTTTCTCCCCTAACCTGGAACAGCATGCTTGCTCAGTAAACATCTGCCTCTTCAGATGAGTGGTTCTCACATGGGAAAGTCATTTTTCCAATGAATGCAAACACAGAATCTGAGGACCTGCTCTGTGACAGGCTGTTCTCTACCTACTAAGACGCGTGTGATCTCAAACAGGAAAGAAATGATGAATTCCAAGGCCTGAAGGGGCTCATACTACACAGTGGGACTTATCCCTTTGATAACCCCAGCCCTGGGAATGAAGTGTTAAAGCAGAGGTCAGCTGGTAATGGAATTCAGACTATAGCAGAGTGTTAATAGAGTAGAAGATCAAATTAGAGAAAGCCTCTGCATGTGTGGTTTAATAGCAAATTGGAGTGACACTAATGGATCAGACACCAAACTTTCTCTGATATTGAAGTACAGCACTACCATACTGGGAAATGTGACTGGTAAAGAACACTGGGGCAAAGCTTGATGCTGCTCTGACCACACTGCCTAACAGTGGGCAGCTTGTCTAAGAATAGAGTCAGTTCCACTACTGAACTGAGAGCCATCACACTACTGCATCACCTATGCAAGTGTATTTGGACTATACTTCATGGGATTTAAAAAATATATATATTGTTCCCCAGTTATACTATCAGAAGCATAAGAGAAGTTGGCACACAAGAGGGACTAGAAGAGAGGATAAATGAAAAGAGAGAAGATGGGAGAGTGGGTGAGGGAGGAGACAGGGATGGAATACCAGCTGTTCAGTTGAGTGGTTTGTTGTTACAAAAAGTTAACAAAACAATGACATGACTTTGAGACTTGTAGTTATTTTCTCTTATCAACTGTGCCCAGAAGATGGCAACTCTTGCAACATTTTGAAACCTGTATAAAACAGAGGAAGTTGTTTATATTTATGAATTTAATGATTTTCATCCTATAATATTTTTGATAAAAATATGAAGGCTTATAAACTGGCAAACAATGCATCAAAACTTACTAAAAATTGGTTGATTCCAACTTTATTATTCGGGGGGGGGGGTCCAAGAAGGTATGAAGTTTGAAACCAGGTTTCAGCTTTTCAGGAGAGACCTGTCAGATTTAGGTTAGAAAGGTTGGTAAAAAAGATAATTTTCTTAGTTCCTTGTGGGTTTTATTTTTTAAGGTCCTACCAAATCAGCATCTTAAAAGCAATTATGACTATGAATATCTGCTCAGTTTTAATTTCATTCCGCACTGACCAAACATTAAAGTTAATCAATAAATACTTTGATTATGTGAGTTACCATAGTAGTCAGCAGTATCATCTTCATCTAAGAATTTTTTTTCTAATTGTAGCCAACAAACTATTGAGGCCCCTATGTCAAGTAGTTTAGGTTGAAATTGATGAAGATATATATATATATATATATATATATATATATATATATATATATATATATATATAGTGTTTCTGTTAGAACATCATAAGAGGTGTTGCAACACAAGGGGGACTAGAAAAGATGATAGATGGATGGATGGATGGATGGATGGATGGACGGATGCATAGATCGATGAATGGATAGATGGATGGATAGATGGGAGATAGACAAAGACAATATTTCTGATCATTGTTCATAATCCTTACTGAGGATTATCTTAACAATCATCTTCCTTTCTTAGACTTTCTCTCTTAATCATTACTATCAAATACTCCTTCCAAGAAAATATTAATCATCATATCTATATCACCAGTGCCATATAGTTTTACATCCAATTGTCATTGAAATTTGGGAGAAGTAATATCCTTGTCTCCTCTATGTAGACATACAGACAAAAGGTCCCTTTCTCCATGTCAGCATTATGCTTTGCTCACAAGTTGTAACCAATTTGCTTGGCAGTTTGTCAAACTTCTGTAGCTCCTCTCAGCATTCTTGGCTTTTAGGACAAAATGTTTATGTATATCAGTAATAAACTGGTTAATTTGTCTTTCTCAAACTGTGCTTTTCCTGAGATATACTCTGTATGAGTTCATATCAGTCCCTATATCATTCAATTTGACCTACTATGACTGATTCAGTTTGTATTCCTTTGGAACATTCTCAAAATCATTATTTATTTGTTCTAAAAGTGTATTGATGACTGGAATCTAGACTTCAACAAATTTTGTTTCATTCATTCCCAAACCATGCTCTCTATAAAATTTCACTCAAAATAAAGCAAGCCATACTATTTAAAAATTTACTTGGCATTAAAAATAATGAGGTTTGCCAGGTGTGGTGGCACACGCCTTTAATCCCAATACTTGGGAGGCAGAGGCAGGCAGATTTCTGAGTTCGAGGCCAGCCTGATCTACAAAGGAGTTCAAGACAGAGAAACCCTGTCTTGAAAAACCAAACAAACAAATAAAAAATGAGATTTGCTATGACATCTTAATATATATGTAATATAAAATATTGTTCATATTTAACACCCTCTTTGCCCTCCTCCATCCCTTTTCCCTACTTTCCCAAATTGTTTCTCTGTTCTGATTTCATGTCATACATATACAAATTCTGTAGTGATTAATTATTTGTGTTTTTTTTAAATTTCTATGTATTATATTTAGTGCAATAATTTCTATTTCCATCCACTTTGCTAAAAGGGATATGAATTGTATTATTCACTCTGGAAAGTAGACTTGTTTCCTTAAATTTTTATTTCACGACATGATATGCCCTATTCTGTCTGGCTAATTAGCTCATACTTGGCTTTCATGGTACTGCGAATTGAACATGACTGGTTGCGTGTAGGTGAGGAAGCCATTTTCTACAACAGTTTTTGTATGGACTATAATAAGCCTTGTAATTTTGTGTAACATGTAGCAAGCAGGCTATTTCAAGTTAATAGATAACCTACTTTATTGAGAAGTGAAATGAGTAATACTCTCATGAAAAGCAATGGAAAACCTGGACAGGACATAAATAGCATACTGAAGAGCAAAGCCATCAATATTTCAGAAAAGCCCCTGTAGCAACATCCAGTTCTAAATTCAGAACTGTTCCTTGATCTGAGTAGGAGCTGCATGATTGTTTGACTGTCCCTAAGTCTACCTTAAAAAGGAGAGAGAGAGAGAGAGAGAGAGAGAGAGAGAGAGAGAGAATGCAAGCAAGCCAATAACTAGTGTTTTGGTTTTCATAAAATGACAGTTCTTTTCTATTAAAATCATGTTTTCTTCAAAAGTATATCTGCTTTGGCAATCTGCTAAAGATCTAAGGTTTCTTTTGAAGATCTCTGTTTCTTTTGCTTGTTTGTTTGTTTGTTTTTCTTTAATACTGTGAATTTAATGGTGCAATAGTGGCTTGGATGTTGTGGAAGTCACCAACCACTTTGACATTTTTGATGCAAGGACCATCACATAGCATAGAAGGTATACCTGATATTGTCATTAAGGCCAAGAGCATCTGGATAAATAAGACATGACTCCTAGGGGAAAATGTACAGCACAATAAACATGGCAAATTGCTATAGCCATGAGCTCACCCTCATCAGAAAAGCTTCTTGCTGTAGATAACAAGTAACACAGAGAACTATAATTAGTCCATGTACAGAAAATAAAAAAACTTCAAAGTACTGAGTAATAATTAGAATGTCTTGATCACATACCCTTAAATCTCAAATATCTATACCGAAGAGGAGAGAGAAATATTACAAGAGCTAGAGGTACTGGATGGCTTCAAAGAAACAGTACCACAACCGGAAAAATGCACACTTATATTCACAAAATTGTGAGAGCATGCACAAGTTCCAACCAGACATATTCCTAGCAGGATGGAAAGGTAGTGGCACAAATTCTTACCCCTAACTGAGGAGTTATTGGCATTTGTCTGCTACTGGAAGAGAAGGAGTCTGTTTTCTTTAATGATGTAATATCTGATATATTACCAGAACCATTATCAGGCTCTAAACCCAGAAATAACAACATAAATTATATGGATTTCGGAAAAGGGATAAAGATTTAGAGACAGAGATAGATAGGTAGATAGATAGATGATAGATAGATAGATAGATAGATAGATAGATAGATAGATAGATAGACAGACAGACAGATAGAAAGATAGAAGGAATGTAAAGGTGGACAGCTAAGAAAGTAAAAGAAAATCTAGGAGTCTTTGGGGGATAAATAAGATGAATTATATCTATGAAATTTTCAAATAACAAAATCACTTTAAAGTATTATGAATTTAATTGTCCTACGGTTATAACAATGCTATATTCCAAAGACTGAATCTTTTCAACATCTATTTATTTTAAAAACCAATGGAAATAAATGTATTAACATTGACATATATCCCACTTCATACAAATTTATGTTTTTCTTCTTCTTTTTTTTTTTTTTTGGTTTTTTTTGAGACAAGGTTTCTCTGCTGTATAGTCCTGGCTGTCCTGGAACTCACTCTGTAGTCCTGGAACTCACTCTGTAGACCAGGCTGGCCACTCAGAAATCCGCCTGCCTCTGCCTCCCGAGTGCTGGGATTAAAGGCGTGCGCCACCATGCCTGGCATGTTTTTCTTCCTTAAGAATGGGGATGTCTTTGCTTCCTTCAGTGTTGGGGCAAATGATGGAAGATGAGTTTCTTCACATTAATTCTAGGCTTGTACATTGCACCACAATTTACTATAAATATTAATTGGGCATATGACCGTAATTGTGTCTATGAACCAGAATAGACGATTTCAAAGTAAGATATGCCAGGTAATTTCTGTATGTTCATGCCATGTTTTGAACTACTCATCAACATGACTTTTTGTTGTTGGTGGTAGTGTTTTAGGCAGGAAAGACATTTTTGTAATGAAAAACAACACTGTAAGGATTCTTAAAATTTCTTTCTACACATGCTCTTGAAAATTTTATAAACTGTACTGAAAGCACACATAATCAAGTTCCAATTTCAACTTTCTATGTTGACAAAGAAAACACCGTAATATGTGTATTTAAATATACCCTACATCTTTTTTGGTGAGTGTTTTACATCTTTCAAATGGAAGCTTACTTTCATTTTTTGTTGGTTTTCACATTTTTTTCCTTTTATTATTGTTAATCATTCTATTCGTTTACATCTTAAATGATATCCCACTTCCCGGTTACCCCTCAACCAACCCCTCATTCCATGTTATCCCATTTCCTGGTTACCCCACCACCACACACCCACCCATCCCACACCTGTTGCCCCCTCCCTTTTGCCTGTATGAGAGTGCTCCCACTCCCACACCCATCACTCCAGAATGCCCCTACTCTGGGGCATCAAACATCCTCAGAATCAAGAGCCTCCCCTCCCGTTGTTCTCAGGCAAGGTCATCCTCTGCTACATATGCATCTGGAGCCTGAAATTATTTATCAGCTCTGAAGATGGAGGGACACAGAAATGGTCAAGATCAAAATTCTTTTTCACTTCAACTATGTTAGACTTTAAAACTTACTATAGAAGAAAATAATTAAATTAAAATAGAGTAATTTGTCTTAATGGTTTCAACATGATGTAAGGCACATTGATTGATTTAGATTATTTACTAACTCAATTTTTATTATACCATTGTTTGCCTATTAATTTTTGTGACGTAATTGCAAACAAGAATGGATTAATAAATGAAGAAAAGAATATTAATCTTGTGTGTTGGCCAACATCTTATAGGTGTATATTTCTAGAAGATGACACTCATCTGATATTGTTTCTGTGAATGAACAAAGCTGGAATTATAATTGATAGATAAAAGCTACTCTATCATTTCCTGACATTTATATAATGTACCATGCATGATATTTGGGGCAATGTAAATTCAGTCAGATATAAAAGATATGTACAGCTATAGGTGTTAAGAAAGCTAATTTTCTGGATTTAGGAACAAATTTGAAGATGTGAAGATGTCAGAAACTCTAGAAGCAGATAGTTGTAGAAGATGGTAAAAACCAGGGATGTATCACTGTCACTGATTTAAAAAAATAATAATGTTGAATATAGCATCTATTAAACATAATAGTGGGAGATTTTTTCATTCACTCTGAGTTTTCTAAATCAGATGGTTCAAAAAGAGTTATTTGTTAAGTATAAAGAAGAGTTCCTGTCATTTTACAAATTATAAAGTTATTGGATACTGGTAGTAACTACTTTGATATTCCTCGAGCTTCTCTTAAATGCGAAGATGATAATGTTTTTTTTAGTAGTTGAGGAGGCTTTGTCTATACCCTCACACAAGCTAGATAAGTGATCTGCCACTGAGCTCAATCACCTGCTCTCTACTACAAACACAATACAGCGACTCATGAACTGAATAATATTGGTCTGTATAGGAGCCAAATATGCTCATTAAGGTCTGTACAGAGAAGGGAATTTTTCGGTGGAATAAAAATATTTGTCAGATTTTCATTTTGGTGATACCTCATGCATGACAGTTTCTATGTGTTCTAGTGACTATAAAATAAATTATTTTGAATTTTTCTTTAACTTTGTATTGATTCTTTGTCAATTTCATACCATGTACTCAAATCCCACTCATCTCCCAGTTCCTCTATATCTGTCCTCCACCCAAAAGAAAAAACATGTAAAATAATAAATAAATAAATAAATAAATAAATAAATAAATAAATAAATAAATCTTGCCCTGGAAGTTGCAGTATGACATGGTGTATATTATACAGTACATACTTTGGTTATACTTGCTAAAGTTCATTGCAATGGGCTATTGGTCTGGTAGAGACCTATGACTTCTGCTAAAGTATCAATACTGGAACCTAATTGGGACTCCCCTTGAATATACTGTTTTTACCTTGTGCCAGTGAAGAGCCTTCAGCTTTCTTTTCTTCAGAACCAGTCCTTTCATAGATGTTCATAGATGTTGGGGGTGGAATAATTCAAAGGCCTGGTTCTGAGCCTGGATGGTAGAACCCATCTCTCTCCTGCACCCCATCACGATGGCCAGCTCTCCTTCTTTGCTTAGGTAAGTGACAGGGCCAACTCTTCCATGACCACACCACCAGGACGAGTTCAATGGCACTGTCAAGTCTAGGTACAGGACCAGATCTACTGAATGCAGAAGTCAATGAGCGGGTAGGGGTATCTCTGATTCCTCAGATATCAACTTGACCCCACACTGCAGTCCAGACCAGGGACATCTACATGACCTTTGGTGGTAGCATGAGCCATGAACATTGATTCAGAACCCTGCCACTGTTGAACATGACCAACACATGGTCTTTGACAGCAGCACATGCCACGTCGGGTAGCACAGCAGGCTACTCACATCAGGCTGTTCTTCACTACTTTCATGTCTCTAGTTCCCCCTCTCTTAATTGGGCACACACCATTCTGCTTACCTTTCTCTCCCATTTCTCCATAACTTTCTTGCTCACCTGAGTGGCGTTGGGCCTCTGGGTTACTTCATACCACATCTATTTTGATATTTCAAACTAGAAATGCTAGAGGCAACAAGGTCAATTGGAAATACAGACAACTATGATCATCTGTTGCTAGCTTCCATATTTGGACAGGTTTGTGCATGGAGACTGCAGGTCACTTAAGATTAGCCATAACCTTCTGAAGCTGTGGAACACTAATGGAATATACTGGTATAAATTCTTGTCCTTGTCTGCTTCTCATTGATGGAACATAAGATTCCAGGTTTCCCATGTGGAGGAGAGGCCTCTCCTTTTGATATGGGAGAAGTACCCATAGGAATTTCAGCTCAACCATTGCTCTTATGAAAAGAAAGTAAATAATGATAGTGAATAGAGTAACATTTCCTACTGCTAGACAATGGGCCACATATTCACTTCTCTGGAAGAGCAAGGGTTTAAATGACCTTAGGATGCCCTGGGACTTCCCCAAATCAAACACTCCTCTGCAAAGGGGACCCACAGCTGACTCTATCTGTGCTAAATCAGTAGCAACTCACATTTTTCCACCTTCACCAAGTGGTCTTATGAGCCTGGCCTTGCTGATAAAAATTTCAATGGCTCTCTGTATAATAGCTTCAGTGTTGTCAAAGACAAAATTCAAGCAATCAAAGTGCTTAAAGTAGTCATTCATAACTCTGGCAATGAAACCTTGTAGCTCTTTCATGTACAGAGAACAAGGAACATCAGGCTTTCCTGGGCTAGATAATGACCCAGAAATACCTTTCTGAAGTGTGGTGATTATTATGGCTGCAATTGCATCTGCCACTGAAGTGAGTAAGGGCTGTATGGCATTCCCCGTAAGATTGTGAATTGTCTTTAGGGACGACATTATCGTTTGCTCAGATGTTGAGGAGAATGATCACTGACTGGCAGCCACATTTGTTACTGATTGGTGCACCTTTAAACAGGGAATTCATCACTCCCATATTTCTCTACTGTCCTTCGATGAGAGGCCCAATCATGTGGCTTGCATCTCCTTGAGCAAAGATAAGGTACTCTGATTTCACAGCATATAACTGAATTGTCGTTACCATACTTTTTGACACAGCTAATGTAAGGTTTGCATCAAAGGAAGCTACACTGAGTTTACTTGCTATAGTTTCATGACCCTATCAAGCTCATGAGAGAAAGGATTATGCCCACCCAGGGGAGAAAAACAAGTTGATGAGTCCAAAGATTCATGATAGAGATTTTGAGAGATAAATAGCCTCATATGGTTGCAGTGACTCTTTTGAAGGTTTTTCTGAACCTTAAACTGGCTTTCTTAGTATGAAAATGTGTTGTGTATCATCTTCCATGTATGGGGAGTAAACTCAGAGGCTAGCAGTTCAGGTTTACTGAAGTTTCCTTGAGTAATTTGACTGTACTGCTGAAAAACCTTCCATAAATTGTTACAAAGACCTATTAGTTTAAGGAATGCCTTCAAATACCTGTTTTAAAAATCATAGAACAGACTGCTAATGCATGAAAGGGAGAGGAAAGTGCCAGAGTAATTGAACTACAAAATATGTATAAAATTTCAGGCTGTCCATCCTTAACTATTTCTTCCATGAACCAAAGGGGAGAAAAGGGATCTTTCTTCTTGATTCATACTTTTTGTAAATGCTGTGCCTGTCCACAAACAGCACACAGTATCCATCATTTTTTCCATATTTATCCAGAAGGAAGCATGAGAAGCTGCTGTATTTTCTGGAGTTGGTATGGTAGCTTGCCTAGGACCTTTCTCTTCTCAAGGTCAACTGGAAAGGCTGAGTCGAAACTTTGATATCCAATGCATTGTTGACACTGTCTTCCAAAGTATTACAATAATAACCCACAGCATTAGTAACAGTATCCTTAGAGGTCCTGAGATTATGGAAAACCTGAAGATCTGTTCCAACCTGAGTTGGATTCTAGGTTTCCATACCTTGCTCCAGCAGACACTTAGCTTAATTTTCTGCTCCAAATTTAACTCTTGAGAATAAACAGTAGCTCATCTTTTTTTTTTTTTTAGTTTTTTTAATTTTTTAAATTTAAGTTACATTTCAAATGCTATCCCGAAAGTTTCCTATACCCTCTCCGCTGCCCTTGCTCCCCTACCCACTGACTCCCACTTCTTGTCCCTGGCCTTCCCCTGTGCTGGGTCATATATAGTTTGCAAGACCAAGAGGCCTCTCTTCCCGATGATGGCCAACTAGGCCATCTTCTGCTATATATGCACTAGAGACAAGAGCTCTGGGGGGTGCTGGTTAGTTCATATTGTTGTTTCACCTACAGGGTTGCAGACCCCTTCAGCTCCTTGGGTACTTTCTCTAGCTCCTCCATTGGGGACCCTGTGTTCCATTTTCTACTTCAGAAAGATCCATGCCTTGAGAAAGATAATCAAGTTCAGTGAGACTCTGAGCAGCTTTTGTTATCTCTATACTTCCTTCTAGCACTTGTCGCTGGAGTCTCTTACTGAGATGTAAGATGAGAATTATTCTCTCAAGCAAGTTGCTGACAAGATAAAGTCTTGCTAGTGGTGCAGCGATGGCTCCTATTTGATTGCATGCCTCCACATTTTTATTATTTCATCATATCAACAGTTCCCTGTAAATCTTAGGCTCTTGTGTGCATCATCTGGAGATCACCTTCCACAGACTCAATCCCAGATGCCTGGGTCAGTAAATCTTCATGTCTTGCAACAACCTGTAGGTATAGCTCTTTATCCTATTGACTGATTCCATGAGCAAGACTTGCTAGTTGCTCAGAAATTACAGCTTTACTAATATGGGGATCTATAAGTTTTTATATCAAAGTAGTCATTTAACATTTTACTATAACAATCACTACTGCAAGATCAGCATCACACCTGCAGAAACCAGAGCCACACCACCAGGCACTGAAATGGTGCTCTATTTTGAATTCTTATTCATTTGAACTGGGAGTTGGATTCATAATGGGGTCTATAAAACTATATTTTGTTTTCATGCCAAAAAAACCCAACAATTGCATTATCTAATTTTCAGCATTATGGTGACTATTAAATGAAGTAATTCAGGAAAGTTAAGCTACTTGGAACTTGGTAAGCAAACAGTTGGTTACATTTTTAGAATTCTGTAACTGAAAATAATCAACAGTGACACAGAAATTCAGATATGTTTAGACTTACATGTCACTGTCTTTTGAAATGTTATAGACAGGATCTTTCGAAACTTTGGAATAGATCATAAGTTATCAAATTGGACTATGCAGGCAGAAGATTTTCTAAAGAAATTATTAAACACTAAAACCAAGGTGTTAATCTAAGTCAAATCTGCCATATTATCTCAGTGGCAGTACCTATGGATCCGGCTTTAACATCTTCTGAATGGATCTATTTCTAGAAAGGAACCAACACAGAGTCTCGCCTCAGTTGAAAAATGTAGCTTCATAAGCAATTAAATACATATATACTTTCATACTGACCAACTTTGCATTACAACAAGTCTCATCTATATAGACACTGATAAATGATATTTGTGGTAATGAATATTTTTAGAGTTCTTTCAAAGATGCTTTCTAGAGCTCCCCCACATGTTTTATTGCAAATGGGATTTTTCCACATACAATATATTCAGATTATGGTTTCTCATCCTCCTACTCCTCCCAGTTCCTCCCATCCTATGCCATCCAGATCCACATATTTTCTGTCTCTCAGTAGGAAACAAGGAGGCATCTAGGGAGCAATAACAAAATAATATATAATCAGACAATCAGAAAGAACAAAACAAACAGAAGAAGAGGGGGGAAGTCCCCAAAACCGATATAGATACAGAAACACACATGTCCACACAAACAAGAGTTCCACAGAAACATAACATTTGAAACCATCATATTTATGCATATGATCTATAAGATTTAAAATGTCTTGAATCAACAGTATGTGTCGATAAAAAGGCCTTCAAAAATGCTATAGAGTTCATTTCCTCTAAAAATCATTAGTGTCTAACTATGAGAACCTTGTTTCTCCAGACACAGTCCTTCAGAGGTAACTAATTTTTTCACTTGCAAGTGGCTATAAGTTGGAGATAGCTGCTGGGTTAGATTCAGGGAGAGCATTCAGTTCTTTTATCAGCTCTAGGAACTCATCTGTTGAGGGCCACGAAGGCTCTGTATATGCTGCTGCACTCTCTGTGCATTCATATGTGCATTGGTCATGACCTGTCTTTAGAAAACCTTGTTTCCTTGCTTTGCTCCAGCCCTGTGGTTCTTACACTCTTTACCTCCTGTTCTACAGAGTTCCCTAAGTCATGTGTGGAGGGATTTGATGTAAATATCTCAGTATGTTCAAGTTCTCCTACTTTGCATGCAGTCTGGCTGTGGGTCTCTGTATTTGTTGCTATGTGTTGTAGGAGGAAGCTTCTCTGATGATGGATGAGCAGGGCCAGATGTATGAGCATAGCATGATGTCGTTAAGAGTTATTTTATTGCTACCTCTCCTTAGTAGAACAATAGCATTTGGCTTTCTAGAACTATCTGTAGCACTCCAGTTTCCTGATGAAACATCAGTCTCCATTGCATCACTGATGTAGCAGTTCCCAAAATGTTACATGCTATCTTTTGAGCCTTAATTAAAATAACTCTATATTACTTCTTTCATCAAATAAATTAGCAAGTATATCTTCAGTTTATACTTCTCTATTCTATGATTTACCAAAAGTTTAAAATGCTAGTGTGTACTCTGATCTCGAGAATAGAAGTGTAAACAAGCATATACAAGCTCATTAGATATGGATTCTTTATGTAGCATCAATCTATATGTACCTTTAAAAGTATTTTAATAGTAAAGTTTTGGAAATGATTAAGAGTCCTATTATTATAGTCCAATCACCTGTTTTAAATGTGTTATGATTTGATACTGTTTCTATAATCATTTAATCATACAAATTAAATTTTATAGGACTATTTCTGAGTTTGAACATAGGCTTTAAGTCTTAGGAAACTCTTCAAGTTTCTTCTAAAGAAATCATACAACCACTTAATAACCCTGAGAGATGTCTCTTCAGCATTCTGTACAACACAGAATGCTTTTACTTCATCATACTTACTTAGTTACATTTGTGATACACTGTAGGAGATGTCCATTTTCATTACTAACAGGAAACAATTCAAATATGTCAGTATACATCCAAATCTATGCACATAGGAGACACAGTTTGGAGAACCAGAAATCATGTACAATCTCATCTATATAGTAAGTTCCCTATCTACATTCAAAACTATCAAAAACATGCACTAGGAAGAGACTAGGCCTCATGGTGTTAGACAGACAAGTAGCCATAGTCAGAGATATTCCTGATGTTGACCCACTCCATCTCTTTTTGACACTGTAGGGTGTCAACCAAACCAAAGAACAATTAGATGAAGCTGTGATTTTCCCTAGTTGTGAAGAAAAGATGATCAATAAAACCATTACATTGACTGTCACAGTCTTTCTCTATGAATCATATCATACTTTTAAATAACTACCATTCACACACATACTACTATGACTGCATACCCTCTCTCCACCTTCCCCTTTATTGATGGATGAGATAGAGTGAGTTCATCCATATAACATTTTGTCGAAAGTAATGGCTGTGCTGCATTTACACTTGACTCATAAGTTGCTTTAAAGTACTATTTCATCCTCCACTGATCATGTGGAATAGAAATTATGAAAATGAAAACATTAAAAGGTAGCACATTGAGGCCACTGCTTTCTTGACTTCCTACGCACTCAGTTATCACCTGGCCCATGCTAGCAACTAACTTTCAGGCCACCAGTAAGACTCTGTTGTTTTAAGAGAGAAAACCTGCATTTTCATGGATTTTAGAACTTTATTTTTGACTTTTTGAGTGGCCATGTTATGTGCAAAGTTGAATTACCCCTGGTTTCTATAATGGGTAGAGGTTGGTAGTATAGTCAATTTGGTTCTTAAAAAAGAACCTACAAAGAGTAAAGACAAATCCTCCTGAAGGGGACAGAAATCCAGAGCATCACTGAAATGTTGCTCAGACCATATCACTATGCATCTGCTGTGAAATTGGGCAACATTTCCTTATTCCCATTTCCGTGTCTGCAGAAATTGGTCAGCTAAGTGCTGCTAAATAGATTATATCTGTACTTTCTATTTGCAACCCTATACAGTTTGAGGGTCCAACTCACTATGTGATCCCTGGTAGATAATGCTAATCAATGAAATAATAATTTTCATTTTCCATAGTATTATTTAAAAAGTTGTCACACCTACAATAATTTCCTTTTACCCAACTTTCAAATCCTGCAGAGCCATCTTTGAAGATCTTAGCAAAAATTGTTTGGGTTAAATTATACCAAATCTTAGGAAGGGTAAAATTTAAATGTAAATCGAGATGAACATTCCTTTAAATGATCCATAATCTACACAGGTGCCTTTACCCAAAACAGAAGTGCCATTCTACACAGGCATTTGGAACACAGCTTTCAGAGCACACTAAAGTTACAAGTTCAAAAGAACTTAGAGCTACGTTAGACCATTCTTCTTAATGTGTACTAAGTATACCAACACAGAAAGATAAAGCAAAAATCTTCATTAATTCCCCTGCCCTCTATTTCTTAAAGCGGGTAAAATCAGATAATGCCTTGAAATCTTTCTAGAAATAAGGGAGGAAAACTCAATAGTCTATTACTCTGATAATCTAGTTATCTGCAGGAAGGGAGGGGTTCTCTGAAACACACACTGTAAGTGTGGACTTGGGTGTGGGCATGTCCATACCTATGCTGTTGATGTGGTCAGGAAATATTTTCTAATATACAATCATCTTATCACCTACCTTTACACAGAAACACTTTGGATGTGCTCATGGGGAGTAACAGATGACTGTGCTGGGGTTTCTCATACCTAACAAGCCCTGAAAATGAACCTGTGTAAGGAAATTTAAAGCTGGGCATTCAGGAGATCATCAGTCTTTTTCATCTAATGCCTTGACACAACTATCGTTTCTTTATAGAGCTGTCAGATAACAGGTTACGTGCAGATACCTTACCATCATTCTAACTGTTGGAATATCAGCATCTATCACTGTTTCTACCTAAAATTACATTGTAGAAACCCACACAATCAGCCATAGGTACTGTAGGCAGGATGATTAAGACTGTGTCCTTTCGTTAGGCTTATATACAAGCGCTAAATGACAGAGTTTTCATTGGAAACTTCAGGACGAAGGTGTATTTTTTCATTTATGCTGCTTGTTATTATTTGTAGTTTTGCTTTGTTTGAACGATGGCCTTTGCCTTATTATGCATATCTGATTTAGCCCACTCAAAAAAAAAAGTAGACTGTATGTAGTGGTTTGTCAACTAGGAATGGTCCCCTAGACCGTGTTTGGTCTATGCTTGGCCCATAGGGAGTGGCACCTTTAGGAGGTGTGGCCTTGATGAAGTACAGGTGGTTTTGTTGGAGGAAGTGTGACCTTGTGGAGATAGGCATTGAGGTCACATATGTTCAAGCTATGCCCAGTATGGCAAATGTTTTTCTTTGCTGCCTGTGAATCAAGATGAAATACTATCAACTCAATCTCCAGCGCCATGTTGGCCTCTATGCTGTCATGCTTCCCGCCATGACGATAATGGACTATACCTCTTTAACTGTAAGCCAGCTCCAATTAAATGTTATCTTTATAAAAGTTGCCATGGTCTTGAAAACTCTTCACAGCAATAAAATCCTAAGACAGTACTCACAGTAAAAAACATCTTCTGCCTCTATCTTGAATATTTCTTTCTTCCCATATTCTCTTGTTCCAATAAATTAACAATCTTTGGAATACAATAATACAATTGATAACTGACTATATTATGCTGTCCCCTATAATATAAAATGAGGCTATCTTATTTTATTTTTATTGGACAAAGGTTTTTTAAATGTAGGAAAATGTCCTTGATGCTTGGTGGGCATATATAGAAAATGCATTGTAGGATCCTGGGCTGCTGAGTAAAAAACTGGGGTCAGCTGACCTATTATGTATAACTAGTGGTCAGAGGGTGAGGTGATTATAACACCACCCGTTCTCAGGAACCTGGTCAACTGCTGGTTGCATCATTCCAAGACTGGAATAGTAAGTTAACATGTACAAGACCTGCCTTTCTTCACAAAGTTTCTTCCCCCAGTTCCTCAGGAAATTTGACGGGAAAAGAGACTAATCTGGGTTTCCTTAGCTTTCTCTAGTTTTCTAGCCCTAATTCAGAACAGTTTCGTATAAGTTCACTATTGCTTTGGAAGTCCTTCAAAATAGACTTTCCCCCTAGAATACAAATATCCATTAGCAATATGTGTATGGTCAGTGCCCACTAAGTGTCTAATGAATTTAGGTTAGACATCAAATAGAGACCTGAGAGCAAGGAAGAAATCCCCAAAAAGCATGGCAGAAATGAGAGCTTTGCTGAACAAAGTTTATCCCATGTGGCTAGAGGATAAACACATGCTTCATTTTCCTCCTCTAAGGTCTATGATTCACACACCTTCTAGAGTTACTCAAGACGACCAAAACATGTGTCCTACGGCAGCATGGATTACACTCACCTTCATATTGTTTCATTGAAAACAGGACACAAAAAACCCTTACTTCCTCATAATTTCTTTCATCATTTTATTAAGACTAATACTCTATGTGAATTTAAGCCTTCACATTTATTCTTTTCCTTAAAAGCTTTCATTTTGCCATGTGATGCATATTGGACTCCAGTGGATTATCTGGATAAAGAGAATTAGCTGAGGTTTGCATCAGTCAAGAGACTGAAGTCACCAGGGGCTTTAAGGGAGTGCCTTACAATATAAATAGGACTAATCTCCTTCAAGCATTGACTT
Organism: Mus pahari; assembly: GCF_900095145.1. Classification (NCBI taxonomy): domain Eukaryota; kingdom Metazoa; phylum Chordata; class Mammalia; order Rodentia; family Muridae; genus Mus; species Mus pahari. The sequence continues at coordinate 29,335,547 of NC_034595.1, read as the reverse complement.
TCAAGAAAGAGAATTTTCAAGACCAGTGTTGTTAATCAGCGAGATCTACAAGGAGATTGAAAGTAATGCCAGTGATAAGGGAAGTCGGCTGTGTGAGAGGAACTAGAGTGAGCAGGCAGCCAGTGATCTAATTCAGGCTGAGGGAAAGATGAAGTCTGTTGGATAGCCTAACTACTTCTAGCTCGGAAACTGCTATCTAAAGTCATCCCTGCCTGAAGTGAAAATGTACCTTCGGAGGGGAATGAGTTCTTAGCTGGAGGATGGTACCCATTGAGATGCTGCAGCCATAGACAACGCCCTCGTGTTTCCAGGTGAGATTATTCTAGCATGCCTTTGTAGAGGGGAGGAAGGGTGTGGTATGTACTTTATGGAGATGATGGGGCACCAGTAAAAGCAGGTAAGGTGAACAGAAAATGAGATAAGAAATGCCCCCAGCCAGAAATTGTTGGAGCCTGGCACTGACCTGTACTTCTCAACTCATACCTTTTCTCTGAGAAACAGGAAGGAAAATACTCTCTGCCTTTGGTGACAAAAAAAAAAAAAAGTCATTGTTTGGTTTGGTGTCATGTAATTTATGGGATAATAAAGTCAAAAAAGCAAATGTCTCTATGTTTCAGACATATTTGCTTATGGTTATGGACAGTTTGTTACATGATTTTCATTAGTATCTACACACACACATACACACAAACACACACCATAATTTTCACTGTGAAAAATGCAATTCATAGCTAAAGTATTTTCCAATCTTCATGTGATTTGCCTTTGAAACACTTAAGAAATGGGCCTAGACTCTCAGGCAAAATTGTTGTGTCAATACTGTGCTAGTCAGGTCACTTGTTAGCAGAGGCTAAATGTGATGCCTTAATAAAATGGAACTTCTTATACTCACGCATATATTAGGATTTCAGAAGTACATTTCTTTAAAGACTTAAATATTGAGTATCTAAATTACAAAAACTGGTGTTTCCATTCCTACCCAAGGTCATGACTGAGCATCTAGAATAGGAAAGCAGAGGGCCAAGTGAGGCTACCCTCCAGGGAAGCATCCTGAAGTTTCCTGTCTAAAGACAGGTTCAGTGGCTTTTGTGAAGTGTTGACATTTGGCCAACTACACTGAAAACTAAAGAGCTCCAATAAGCCCTGACAAAGATAAGCCATGTTCCAGCCAAGTAAGCTTAACCAGGCACTTTCTTTTTGCATGGTAAGTTCCTAGTTATATCCTTGTACTGGCTAGTTTTGTCATCAACTTGACACAGGCTGGAGTTACCACAGAGAAAGGAGCTTCAGTTGGGAAATGCCTCCACGAGATCCAGCTGTGGGGCATTTTCTCAATTAGTGATCAAGAGGGGAGGTCCCCTTGTGGGTGGGACTATCTCTGGGCTGGTAGTCTTGTGTTCTATAAGAGAGCAGGCTGAGCAAGCCAGGGGAAGCAAGCCAGTAAGGAACATCCCTCCAGGGCCTCTGCATCAGCTCCTGCTTCCTGAACTGCCTGAGTTCCAGTCCTGACATCCTTTGCTGATGAACAGCAATGTGGACTTGTAAGCTGAATAAAACCTTTCCTCCCCAGCTGCTTATTGGTCATGATGTCTGTGCAGGAGTAGGAACCCTGCCTAAGGCACTCCTTGAACCCAGATCAATTTCACTTTTCCTGGACCGTTTTGCTGTTCTGTTTGAGACATTTGGGAACAGATAACCAGAGAATTCACTTTATTTCTTGAGCCCACCCCCCACCCCACCCCCACGGCACTATAAATTTCCTTACCATAATATATTTACCATTCTTTACCATCTAGGATAATTGTGTGCAAACCATTTCTGTACAAGGATAGGTAGCAAATATACCTATTTGAGATGTTGGGGACCATACTGTGTTTGTGCCATGCTTGTATTTAACTTGTCTGCAGCACAAAATCCAAAAACGTAAAGCCATTCACAATCTAAAAGCTAACAGGTATGGCTGTGTTCTAGTAGTTATTTAGCTGCAAAATTATGTGATGAGCTAAATTTGCTTCTGGGTTGACACAGTACTTGGAACAAAATCGTTCTTCGGATAGGAAGTCTACCTAAATTACAAGCTAAACTCATGATATTCTGAGGTCAGAAGAAGATGTCTTTGAGAACTTTCATTTAGTTATTGGATCCTTTTGTGACTTGAAGGGAAAAGGGTGGAGCAAGTCCTCATTTCTGACCCTAAGAAGGAGGCTTTCATGTAAAAGCAACAGCACTGGGCATGGTCAGAGCAAGTTGGAGAGTAAGGTATGCATCATATGAGCATGAGAAAACTGTGCAACTCTAAAACAGTGCTTTGAGACTGTACCTCTACACATCATCTACAAGACTTGTGAGAAGACACGTCCTGCGGTTCAGTCCTGAGTTTCATGAGTCTGGTGTGGGTTCAAAGATTGGGATTTCTATCATGTCCCAGAATGATACTAAAGTTTCTGCTTGAGGCTGTGCTGTGAGACCTGCTGTCATAAAAAGATATGACAAAGTTTGAAATCTGGGTGGCATTAGTATTGGAAGGGAATGGAATTGAAATTCAATCAGGGACAGAATGCAAGATGTCAAAAGCACAATATGTATATTAATTTCACTTAAAGCAAATGACTTACAGCCTTTGGAGTCTAAAATGGTTTATTGTTTGATCTCCCGCTGACAGTCTCCTCCTGTGATTGAGTTTTGGCACCCACCTGTTCTCATTGCATGCCTGACTCCTGACATATCTCCTGGGTTAGGACAAAGCTCTTTTGTTTTAGTGCTATCAGTTAGACATCATGTCACTTTTTTTGAACTTCTGTCCCCCATGAAAATGGCACTCTCATCTTTGGTCTATATATCCGATTTGAGTGTCTGAGCCTTCCTCATAGCTGGCCTAGTACTCCTGGCAGATTGGGATTTTTCCTTTTAGACAAGGAAAGCTATGATCCCTAGGCAACATTAGGAAAGCTACAGCCATTGTGATTAAACAACTCCATCCCCATATACTATGAGAAAAAATATTAGCAAAAATAATTCCTTAAATAAGACAAACATAAGAGAGCTCAAATCTCAGAAACGTCGAGCTTTATGGTTAATATTTGTGGAAGAAATTTTGTGCACACTTTTGCAATTACAATCAGAGGCATTACTCAGCAGAGACGGCTCTCTGCTCTGCCTCCTTCCTTAGAGCGTTGCTCTCCACTCTCCTTATTATCACTGGCATGGTTTTTAGTATTAGCAATTATGTTGAAAGCCACTATTCATTGAATGTTCCCTACAGTGTTTCATGTTTATTTCCTTATTTCATTCTCACAGCCATGGCTGGCCAGGCTGCTGCATCTCCTTTTCAGAGAAACTCAGAGACTAATTAACTTGCTGAAGATCAAAACTATAATAGGCAACAGTGGGTTATTCCCAGACCTGACAGAGCACAACTCATACTCACACAGGTCTTAACATTCTAGAGTGTCTTTTCCTTTTACATATGAGTGATGGCGACGACGACAACAACAACAAAACCTGCACAAATACTGGAATTTCAAAGTCTTTTCCATTGATTGTGCAAAGTTATAGATAGGAAATAACAAGATTATCAAGGATTTGCAAGTACAGAAACATCTTAGAGCTTCCATGTTCCTAATCCACAGCAGAGACTTATTTACCTGTGGAGGTCCACTCAGAAAACTCCTGGCATAGTACATTGCTAAGGGAAAATTTCACCAGGACTGCTATGTGTTTCCTCACATCCTTGGCTTCCTGCCTGAAGTATTGAACCATGCTGACTCTTATACAAGAGTGCTCTCCTCAGTAGGCCATGAAGAGTGGGTGTGAGTAACAGGAAGTTAGTACAGTTTTCAGGTACTGGTCATGTCATCTAGCAGAAGCACCAAAGAAGTGCAAGGACAGGTCTGAACTGCTGACTGCGATCTGTCATCTCTGTTGGATTTATTTTGCTTTCCTCACTCTCTTTTGTAACCTATGTGTTTATTGGACATTGACTGAAAACCTTTGAGGATTACCAGAGCATCTCACCTCATCATGGATAATGATCTCACGAAAGCTACACCCTGGAGCCCCCTTTCAATCAGCTTCCATTTCCTGTAGTTCTAGAAGTTCCCGATTATATGTAGGGGTGGATGATTATTTTTATGTGTATGCATGCTTTTGTACACTACTTGTGCCTTGTGCCTCTAGAAACCAGAAGAGGGTGTCAGCTTCCCTGGGACTACAGTTCCAGATCTTTGCGAGACCCTCCATGTGAGCACTGAGAATGGGAACCAGGATTTCTGCAACAACAGGCAGTGTTCTCTTCACTACCTGGTCATGTCTCCAGCCCCATATGTAATCATATTGATTGTTTATTAACATCCATCCAGTCTCCAGTCTAGACTGAGGGAAAGACATGTAAGTAAGCCACCACATCTACACAACTCTTCATGGCAATACTAAGCAGAAACAATGATTGATTTATAAGTATTGACAGTCTGCTGATTTTTAGGCAAGTCCTCATGACTTAGTCTAGAAACATGCTAGAAAATGTGATATATGCCAGTTCATGTAAAAAACTTTTAAGATCTGTGAAAAGGCAAATGTTTGTTGTAAGTGGCATAGTGTTAGGATTTGGTGTCAGCATATGGAATGGGTCCCAAATTGGACCAGTCACTGGATGGCCTTTCCTTCAGTCTCTGCTCCATTTTGTTACTGCATTTCCATGCATGTACTTTGGGGTCTGGGTTACCTTGCTCAGGATAATATTTTCATAGCACCCTTATTTGTAAAAGACAGAAGATTGAAACAACCCAGATGTCCTTCAATTGAAAAATGGATACAGAAAATGTGGCTCATTTATATATACAATGGAATACTACTCAGCTATTAAAAATGAGAACATCATGAATTTAGCAGGCAAATGGATGGAAATAGAAGATATTATTTTTACTTATGTGTAGTGTACATACACACATGGGAATGTCTGTCATGTGTGTGCAAGTATCTTTGAAGTCCAGGAAAGGGTATCAGATCCTCTGGAACATGAGTTACAGGCAGTTGTAATCCACCCTACATGGGCTCTAGAAACAGATCTCAGATCATCTGGAAGAATGGTAAGTGCTGTTAATGACTGCAGCCTGTCTTCGGCACCTTCCAAACCAATCGGCTTTTTTTTTTTTTTTTCAAGATATATGAAAGAAGTGTGGCAGTATTGTAAGAAAAGAAAAATTGATAGTTGAAATTTTGTGTGAGAAAGGTGAATTGGACATTTATCACAGGTAAAAAGTAAAATAAAGTAATTGAAACTATACTTTCCCATGAAGTATATACAATATAGACTTTCAAAGCGTAAATAAAAGTATGGAAGCTGAAATAACAAATTGAAGGAGAGTGTATCATGGCCATCAGTCATAAAAGAGACAGGAATATGAGAAACTATGGGCAACTGAGCACCATAAAAATGTTTTAGTGATACCATCCATAGGGCTAAGATAAATAGCCAAATAACCAGTAAGAAATCCTGGAGTATTTTTGATGAAAGCTTCCCAACCCGAGGAACAAGGGCACATATAAAAACAGACAGCAGTCACCATCTGACCATCTGTCTCATAGGACATCTGTGTACTTCATCATTGATGTGTGTGTGTGTGTGTGTGTGTGTGTGTGTATGCGTGTGTGTGTGTTATGAGTATGTTTATGACTCTCTATGTGAGTGTGTATATATGTGTGTCTCTGTGTATCTCTCTCTGTGTGTTTGTATATATGCATATGTGTTTTTGTGTCTGTGTGTATGTTTGAGTACATATCTGGGAAGACCCACACATGCATACATACATAAAATTTTGCTGACTTATTTAGGCATAGATTATTTACTGTAGGTAGTTTCCTTTAAGAAAAATATAATTTTACATAGTAGAGGCTAATAAGAGTTTTAAGGCTTATCCTGTAACCATATCATTCCAAAAAAACATGAAATGGGGTCATAGTATCTAAAACATTTATTGATAAACAAGCATCTAACCTTCTTTAAAGTTCTTAATATTTCAACCACTCCTGGATGAAAAATTAACTTAAGGCAACTGCCCAGGATGTGTTAGCATGTGGATTCAGCATAGTGACCATCATGCTTAGCTGCTGTGCATAGAGGAGACTGTTTCAAAGTCATATCTCAGAATTACTGCCAAAGAATGCAGACAGCTGGTTTCTGCAAACTTACAGCTCATTCTTGTGCAGGCAGGGAATCCAAAACAATATACTTACTATAACTATTGAAAATTCATTTCTAAATCTACTACCCTCTGATGTTAGCCTATATAAGAGTATTAGACATTCTGGCTGCCATATATAACTTTAGAAAGTATAATTCTGATTAGAAGTCTTCAAATACTAGCTATTGCTGAAATATGTCCAATCAAGCCAACTGCTCTCCAACTCAAACAAACACACAGAGTAATAAGGTGGGGACAACTGTCATGCTATTTGTGCTAAAATATTTTAAAAATAAAAATGCATCATAACAATTCTAAACCATGGAGGTGGTTAAGCAACATATTTAGAGGAAATTGGAGGAGAAATAACTACTATATATTGGACTACTTAAATGGCCTTTGGACAACCAACCAGCCAGTATAGAGTTCCTATTTCTTAAGAAATATTGTCAAATATTTTACTAAAGTTACAACATTGCAAGGCAACTTTCAATATGTAGAATGCAGCCAAGAACCAATGAGAATGAGCAGTCACTGTCTACCTTCTATGGTACAGAGGTGGAATCACAAAACATCCAGAAGCAGCTGCCTGAGGTCAGATTGTCTGCCACTAACTTGTTGTGAGTTTAGGCATATTATTTAGGGACCCTTTGTAATTTCAAGATGGGAATGTAAACTGTCATAGGTGCTGAAAATTTTAGATAAATTAAGAGATTTAAAGTAGAAAAATCCCTACAGCATACCAGGTAGTATTACTGATAGTTATTGATATTATTCTATATACTCATGACTCCTCAGATATGCCTGGGAAATGTAATATACCTGTGATGGCCTCATTGCACTAAGTGAAGATTTAATATGTCTGATGTTCTATGGTTCTGAGATTCACTAGCTAATGATGCTTTCTGATTTAATTATTAGGTTGTAATCATTATGCTCAAATCTTTGAAATTTTATCAGCCATAGCTACAGGTCTAACTCTGAGAATGATGTTTGAATGAAAAGTACAATAACTTGAAGATCTTTCTGGATCCCAGATATTATGCCTTAGGAACCTACATGCCCCCAGTCTCCCCTACATGGCATACTAGCCAGGAGCCTAGGGAAATGATATTAACCCTAGTTTTTATCATTATGAGTGTCAGAAGCAATAACTCATAAAGATAACATTTTAAACCTTAACTAGAGAGTTGATAGAATAGTAAAGAGCATCTTTAGATCATGCAGAAGACCCACATCTGATTACCAGGACCCATAAGGCAGCTCACAAGTACCTGTAACCCCAGTTCCAGGGCATTCAGTGACCTCTTCTGACATCTTTAGGCACCAGGCACACACATGGTACATATGCATGCATACAGGCAGAATATTCATACACATAAAAACTAATAAGATAAATACATTTTTGAGAAAAATTGAACCCAAAAAGTGGTACTGACACTTTAGCAGAGTCAGATCAATTTCACATTAGCTGAATTATTTGAAAGCTAAACTGATAATCCTTGCAATGTTTCAGCTCTCTCTTTCAGTGTGTTCAATCTGTTCTCCTAGGTCATTATACCGATGTTTTGCTTTTTTACCTTGGGAAATTCTGGCCTTACTTGATGAAGTACTCAGTCACCTATAATCTTGTGAGAGGCACAAATGATGGTAATTCCAATTTATGGAGTCACTCAGAATGAAGTGCACGATATGCTGAGTCTGAGAGCTGACAGAAATGTGTTTTTAGTTAAGATCAGCAGAAAATTTAAAAGAAAGAACATCTTTGGCGAATTGTATTCAATTGAGTTTTCTCTGTTTTATTAACTATAGTCATTAAGGACTTATTGAGGAAAAGATAAGATTACTCTGCTTGCTCAGTTAGAGAATCTGCATGGTAAAGAATAAGCAGGGAATAATCTCATTGTAGCCCATTACCCAGAGTCCAGGCAGAGCCCAGAGAAACCGTGCTGGATGAAAGCAGAAGTTTGGAGGTCAGTGAGGCAAATGCAAAAGCTAGGTGACCATGCCTTCTTTTAGACCTGCTTCCTCGCTCACTAAACTTTGAAAGTCTAAACATATCACCACTAAAGCATCTTTCATCCGTGTTATTCCATGACTGGAAAAAGCTAATAGTTGCTACTCTTGGATAAACAAACAAAAAGTTAATATGTATATTGAGCTGGTTGGCAATCAATTGCCTCTTCTAACAATGTTGAACAAATGTTTGACTTTGTTTTGTGTCTGACACATTCCCTGTATCCTTCATGTCTCACTGGACAACAACCATCACTCTGGACACTAGCAAGCAGTTTGCTGGAATCTCAGCTATTTTTGGTTGTTGAAATTCTTGAATGCATCTAACTCATTTGTTTCCTATGCTGAAGGAAAGGCTTGGCACATATTGTGGGATGGAAGAATGAGCATAGGTGGTAACCAAATAAGCGGACAGATGAGCACTTCATGTCAGTGAGGTGTGGGTAAAGAAGTACTTCTGCTCCTACTTCATATAGCCACAGCCTGACACTGTCCTGGGAAGTTCCTACTGCACATTTTTGTTGTTGTTGTTGTTGTTGTTGTTGTTGGAAAAAATAAACAGAGGGAGAAAATGAAAATGAGATTTACCTTTGACCCTGCTTTAGGTTTAGGGGGATATACCAAAAATGAGAGCAGAGAGATAGCTCTACATGGAGAGCAGAGGGGTCACCACAATGGAGAGCAGAGGGGTTTCTCCTTATGGTAAGCCACGAATCCATGTCCATGGATAACAGAGGGGCTCATCACTGTTGAGATCAAAGGGATTCCTCTCTATGTAGGGCAGAGGGTTTCTTCTTTGGGGAGAGCAGAGGAGTTCATCACTATGAGAGCAGAGGTTCCTCCAGCATTAGGAATGAGCAAATTTTCAATTCCATTGCATTTTCAATGGAAAGAGAATTGCTAAAGAAAAAACGAAAAGTGCTATAACCCATGTCATTTTTCAAAAATTAAGCCATGAACTATTGTGGCTAATTATTTTCTTCAAAGTAAGGTATTTACATTGAACTTACATAATCATACCCAATAATATTCATTAGATATTATTCACTATTTCTTTCACACATCATACTTTACAAAGATCATCCTATTCTAATTCAAATAACCACTGAATGGCTGTTTTCTAAAGCTATTTATTTGGTTTGAGAACATTCATAAAGTATCCTGCTGCCACTCTTAAGTCTGAGGAGTTCTCTTCATGTTTTTGAGATATTGATTCAAGCCAAACAAGGATCTGTAGCTTTGATGCAAAAATAAGTTTCTGAAATACAAAGTTTGAACTTCAGCTGGAGAGTTCAATAAGGATAATTTTAATATAGAATTGAGCATGAGGGTTTGAAGAATGAACGGCAAATGAGGGTCAGGGTTATAGAGGGCCAAGTATTGTGTGATCAAAGCAGCTGAAGGAATATGAAGGTGACTCACTACCTGTGTTCATTTTCTAATGGAGAGGAAAGGTCACTACAATAATGACAACATATTCAAATTAGCACCTCATACCTTTCTGTTTGTTGGTGGTTTTGTATGTCGTCTTGTCCTTTTGTGTCATATCCTGATATTGAGAACAGAAAGAAATCTCCATTGACCAGTTTAATTTTCTAATAATATTTATTTAGGCAGTGGTGCTGGTATATGCCTTGGGAGACAGAGGCAGGAGGATCTCAGAAAGCCAAGCCAGTCTGCTCTACATGGTGAGTTCCAGAATAGCCAGGGCTACACAGAAGAAACACTGTCTTGGGAAAAATCAAACAAACAAACAAGCAAAAACATAGGCTGAGAAAGCAATGGGAAGGAAGCATTCTACTATGGTCTCTGCTTCAGTTTTGAAGGAATGAAAAATGAATATTTATCAGATGGATGATAATCATTTCTGAGGAAGCAGTTGTCGGGTTTTTTAATTTTCTTTTATTGGATATTTTCTTTATTTACATCTCAACAGTTATCCCTCTTCCCGGCTTTCCCTCCAGAAACCCCTCATCCTATCTCCCTTGCCCTGCTTCTATGAGGGTGTTTTCCCACCCACTGGCCCACACCTGCCTCTCTGCCCTGACAATCCCCTATACTGGGGCATCGAGCCTTCACAGGACCAAGAGCCTCTCTTCCCATTGGTGTCCGACAAGGCCATCCTCTCCTACACATGGGTTGCTCCATGTGTATTCTTTGGTTGGTGGTTTAGTCCCTGGGAACTCTGGGGGGGGGGGGAGTCTGGTTGGTTGATATTGTTGTAGTTTATTTTTAAGGAGAGATAATTATTGGTAAATGCATCTCGCACTCTCTGTGGGCCACATCATCTGTATTATGAGCTACCGTGATGGCAAAATGAGTCTTGCAGCCCTGGTTCAGTGAGAGGGTAAGCAGTTACCTCCCTGATTGATGCTGATGAGGTCCTGGGAGCAGAACTGATTTGGATGCTGGGGAAGCCAAGTGGCTGAAGGCCACCTACTCTACTCATCTGTTGGCACGGATCTCTGAATGACTTGGAAGAAGTCACAATTCCAGCAGTATGGTTATGGTTCAGTGGCTCAAATTGCCCATTTTCTTCTGTTTAGATCATTACACTACACAGGCACTGCTTGTTGATAATAACTCTAGATGATAAATTAAAAGAAAATAAAGATCCAACATGGTTTACACTTTCTCCCTATCATATATGGATGAAATGAAGAGCGCCAATGTAAAACTCTCTGAAAAGCAAAGGTGATTGCGAATTTAGCAACATTAATAATCTAGATCAGTACTTCTCAACTTGTGGGTCACAACTGAAAAAGACATCTGAAAACACAGATATTTACAATTCATAACAGTAGCAAAATTACAGTTATGAAGTAGCAACAAAAGTAATTTTATGCTTGTCAGGGTCACTACAGCATGCGGGAGAGTATTAAAGGGTTGCAGCATTAGGAAGGTTAGAACCACTGGCTTAGATATTTGCGAAATAAATGTAACACAAACTTGCAATGTGATTTCCAATAATTATTTAAAAGTCCAGTTAAGTTTTTAAAATTTACATCTGACCCTATATGTTTACTTGCACTTAATCATGAACTGTATCCTGTAAGATATTTAATTTTTGATCATTTGTGATAAAACCTAAGTCAAGTCACTCCCTAGACAGTATATGCTTTCCCTTTTTAAATATCACACAAGCACAGCCTTAAATATTGTCTACCTTGTGTCAGTTACTCAGAATTTTGTATTTAAACTTAAAATTTAAAACTTTTAATAATGATAGTATTCAAGAATTTTTGAAATGAAACTTTCTGTATGTTCCAATGTACAATTAAGGAATAGGTTCTTCCCATGTCAAATCTTGATATAAAAAAAAATATTTCTATTTACAATACATATGGGCTAATCATTATTATTAGGAATAATTCATTGAGGATGAAAGTATATGTGACAGGCACATGTCATGTTTTAATTTTGCAGCTTTTCAAGTTGTTTGTGGATAATGATATGGTTTTATTGCTTCAGAGTTTTTTGTTTTTTTTTTTTTTTTAATCAGGTGCTACAAAAGATAACTCATAGGATGCTCTGCCTGTACTATAAATGTCAGTCATGGCAATCTTGAGAAGGCACTTTGGTTTTATTCATCACACCTTGCCCTACTGCCTCATTATGCATCGAGAATATCTCTGGTGTTGCCTCCCATACCCTTCCTTGACTTCATGGAAGGTGAGGATGGTAATCTTATCTGTGCAGGTGTTTCACGGAGCTGAAAAAACAAAATCCTTCTGTTCACTCAAGAGCATCATCTGTCTGTAATTAATATTCTGTCTACTTAAAAATAAGAAGTAAATGCCTATCTAACCTTTCAGATTCTTTTACCCAGCAATTAACTTTTGCCTACTGAAGCTCAGGCATTTTTCTCATGGATACTTTTTTATTTCCATAAGTTTATTATTGATTTGGCCAATTCTGTTTTTTTACTGTTACTGATGACCCCAAACTTCTGTTCGTGTTACCCTTTTTTGATTGCCAATTTGTTCAAATATAAATTGCCTTCATCAACATTCTATAATTCTAAGCATATTATTCTACTTGATTTTTCTAAATAATAAGATATGATAAAAATTAACAAAGTAAACCTTCTTTCAAAGTAAATGGCTATATTTATTGGAAATAATATTCACAAATGATAAATAATTACATAACCTAATAACTTTAAGTGATTATAAACATAAGAAAATAATTGGGTGCCAATATAAGTAGTAAAGTATGAGTTTAAAAATCCCTGAGTCTAAGGGAATTCAACATTTCATCAGTGTGATACACTACAGAATTCTATCTCCCTTCATCAATAACTAATTTTAAAGATGGGAATGTACCTGCCTAGAAATGTCTCTAGGATGAGAAAATTATCTTCAAAATGTGGCTACCAATTTTCTCAGGACCTTTTATCTTCCCTGCTACCTGCTAGTGGAACCATATGTTTTTGTCATCAAATTTATGGTCTGTTTTCTTCTTTACATTTTATGGTACAAACAAATAAATGACAAATGTGGTGATCATCTTCTGGAATAATGTTATGTCTACCTGCTCATTCCAACAAGATGTTAAGTTTCCTGGGTCATGTCATCCTGTCCCAACATAGAAGAAGGAGGTGGTTTCTTCCAACACAGCAGTGGTTGAAGCAAACACAGCTATTTATATACAGCTCTGTGTCACCACAGAGTCTCTTTCAAAGCACTTTTCAGAAATCAGTGTATCTTAGGACATGATGCTCTTGCCATAAATTCTGGTGCCAAAATGGAAGAGCTACAGGGTTGCAGGCATATTTGGGAGCAGATGGTTACTCCTACTGCTGTGTCCAAAGAGGCTGGTGGGCATATTTATTTGATGTAAGATTGGTGGGCATATTTATGTGATATGAAACTGGTAGGTGTACCTATATTATATGGTTTTGAGTGATCATAAGAAGCCAACCATTTTACTCCATTTACCCATATAGCTATGCTCTTTGTAGTAAGCCCTTGTTGTTTAGTATGGATGCCAGTTAAAAATAAATAAACACCAATGTTTTGTATTTTCTGATTATAGCCATAGTAAAAGGAAAATAATTTTATACCTCTTCCACTGTCTTCTTAAATATTTACAAAATGCACTTTTGTATAAATAAAATTATTGCATATTAACATTCTTTCTTCCCAGAGTGGCTTAAAAGATATTTTCAGTGCTTCATAGACCTTCAGTATAGCTCTCTCCAATTCTAATTAATTCACATTGCAAAAGCAATGAGTTTGATCTCAGCTGTAGATGTCACAGTGACTTATTCTTTCAATGAGGTGATAATTGGTGTCTGGTTAATTCTATTCATAGAAACCATGGTCCATAAGAAAGTAATCCTCATTTCTATTACACAGCATGAATCTTCCAATAACACCTATACTGCTTCCTACTAAGAAATATTTTATTCTTGAAAACATAATTACAATTGTAGAAATGTAACCTATAAGCAAATATAGTCTATCTGCCCAACAATCACAAAGATAGAGAGTATGCCACTAATTCATACTTAGTCACACAGATGATCACACGAAAATAGAAAATGCTAGAATGTTCATCTCAGGTGGTATGCTCTATAAAATAACTTCTAAATTGTAAAACAGATAAAGTCTATAGACATGTATTAAATATAAAGGTGATTGATGATATCCAGTGTTGTTTATGTTCATGTTTTGCAGTGTAATATTTTTATATACATGAAGGAAAACACATATCTTCCTGGTATATGCTTGTAGATTGTGAAGTATAGTGGATGAATAGCCATGAACCAGCTCTCACCTGAGCAAGTAGGGTCAAATTCTAACACTTCCATTCAAACAGTATCCACAAAATGGTTTCAACATCTTAATCATCTGTCTTCAACCAAAGTTTGCATATCATTACATCGCCTTTTTAAAAGTTTCCATCAGATGTTTGATCAAATTTTCACTCTGTTATCTTTCATTTGCTTTTTCTATTCAGTTTTTATTTCTCAGTGGTATCTGTGCAATTCTATGAAACTATTTGTGATCTTGTTTTAGAGTTGCTACATAAATTCTTTACAGTATGATTCTACCATAGCACTTGCATTCATTTAATGGTTTCAGACATCCTGTCTCCTTCCATATTTTTGCTAACATACATAATACCATTGTGTACATGTTTGTGTTTCCTCCTGGTGAATGTTGTATATAAGGCTCTCCAGGAATAGAAACGCTGGTGCACAATATGTTCAAATGATGGATTTAATAGCATAAGTCAACTCTCCCAAAAAATGTCAACTCACGGTTTCTAAGCCTACCATGGGGGCACATAAAAGTAGCCCCAGGCATTTAGAAGGCTGAACCAGGTAGTTAAGAGGTTTACTATATGATTAAGGTCAATGGGGACAACTTTATCATCCCAGACTAAAACAAAACAAACAAATTAAAGGTTCTTCAGGAGTGAAAAAGTCCCAATAACTGGCAGGAAATAATAAACATCATTGTGATAATTAGTTTGTCGTTAGTAACTTTGCTATATCCATTGGAGAGGCACAGAATTATAATCACTAAAAATATGAGCAATAATGACAAAAAGTAAACAATAATATCAACAATAAATATATTTATGATACAAAAAATCAGAACTACCGGAGGCAAAAGCTAGAGTTTAAAGGAAGAGAAAAAAAATCATTTTGAAGATTAATATTAATGAGTGACTTTGAAGATTAAATAGGTTTTCCTAATTTTCACATAATTGTACAAAATATTTATATTTACTTTAGTAAATGTAAGTATATTGTCATTTTTACATTTTGAAACATACAAGCAATTCTAAAAAGCAGAAATTCTGGGCCACTGGACTATTCTGTGACAGATCCGGCTCCCTTCCAAGTTGCACCCTATAAAGTGTTCTCTGGATGACCTTCCTAAAGTTGTGAGAGCTTAAAACATGCGCTAAGTAGTATCGACACAATACTGGACTTTGTTCATTTTATCTAATTTAGGTTAGGGTAATTTTCCATGTAGGTACACACAGTTTGAAGTCCTTTCATATATATGATCTCCCTACTATAATTTATTATACTGATATCAATATGGAATATATGTTTGTATCCAAAGAATGTCCCAAATACATGCATTGTGCTCTCATGCCTACTAGAGAATTTTATGGCTGTAAGTTGTTTACACATGAGTAAAATGTCCTGGTTACATTTTTTTCCCCACTGCAAATATTAACAGGTTATTTAAATATGTTTTTGAAAGGTTGGAACTTGCAAACTATTAGATCAGGTTAGCCTGCCTTAGTTGCATAGATATTGGCTAAACATGACCATTCCTGAGGCAGAAACACGTGATTATAGCAGTAGAAGTAAACAAGAAAATCATTTTCTTGTGTCAGTTTCCCAGGTTCTGAGTCCCTTAGTATCTCGTTATCTTGGGCATTTCAGATTCTATTCTTGAGGTAGAGTCACCTAGAATTTGAACCAATCTAAATCTCCTAATCAAAGGATCGTTATTTCATCAGATTTAGGCAGAATCCACATTTCCCCCAAATATGCAGGCCTTCTGACAATCATCTAGAAGTGTGGTAAGTGTCTTAGGCAGAGAGCATAGCCTTTATGTCTAGAGATTAGCTATTGCTCGAACCCAACAAATTGTTGCTCTACATGTGTGGCAACCAAGCATTACCTAAACTACTGGGCTTTAAAAGGAAAACTTTTTATCAATGTGAAAACAAATTTCTAAATGTTGTGGAGGCAACTAAAGCTTAACTTGAGATTTCATAGAAATAAAAATATTGTTCAATATTTATCTTTCTTTAGTTTTTTTGTACTTAAGACAATATCCTCTAGGCTGGTTCATTTTGTATCACATGCTGAGATATCTGCACTAAGAGTATTATTCATTACAAGAAGATCCAGATACATGTTTTATATATTATTATTTGGTTATTTTGCATATGCGTGTGTGTGTGTGTGTATTTGTGTGTGTGTGTGTGTGTGTGTGTGTGTGTGTGTGTGTGTGTGTGTTTTCCTGCATGTATGTCTGCATCACTTGAATTCCTTGTGTCCACAGAGGACAGAAGAGGGTATGAGATCCCCTAGGATTCGTATTCCAAATGATTGTGTGCTATCATGTTATGCTGTGAATTAAACCCTGGCCCTCTGGAATAGAAGCCAGTGCTCTTAACCACTGAGCAATCTTTCCAGCACCAGAAATAATTTATATATGTTCCAAGTGTATTAATTTTATGAACCCCTTCAGAAACATTTCAAGTATAAATATTGGATTTTTGACAGTAGCTAGTATGGCATTTTTAGTAAGGTAGTATGAGCAGATGTCTTGAATTATTCCTTTCAGATTATGAATAAAGCCTTGGGTATTAAATTATGTAGAAATCTAATGAGAGTTAGGGGTAAATAGCTTTTATTAACAAATGCATTCTGTAATGTGCTGATTGTCTTGCAGATTATTTCATCATGCGTAGAGCTGAATATCAGTTTCTTGTTGGTTTTCAAATGTTCATTCGGTCTTGCACTCCTGAGGTGATACCTGTTTAGTTAGTATATAGTAGCATTTTTATATAGATTTGCTGTACTTGCTAGTCCTTAAGTTTATAACCATGAGGAACATTGGTTTAAAGTGTTCATTTCTTGGCAGCTCTTTGCCTGGTTTGGGGAACAAGATAATATTAGCCTCATAAAATGACTTGTGCTTTGTGGAGATGTTTATGTGCGGTTTCTGTCTGTTCCATTGGTGAGTTTCCTAGGAGGCTATTAAGAGTTGATGCTTTCATTCTTGAAGCCTTAAACTTCTGGTTCTT
The DNA here is from genome assembly GCF_900095145.1 of Mus pahari. Classification (NCBI taxonomy): domain Eukaryota; kingdom Metazoa; phylum Chordata; class Mammalia; order Rodentia; family Muridae; genus Mus; species Mus pahari. The sequence continues at coordinate 29,318,562 of NC_034595.1, read as the reverse complement.
CTACCTCCTTTCATTCCATTAAATTTGTACCATCCAGGTGGACTGTGAGAGAATTTTAGGACTGTAAGTTATATACATATCTTAAGTGGACTTGGGTCCAAGCATCTTTAAAATACATAGTCATTTTCATTTAAGTCATTTAAGTTATGTCAATAAGTTGAGCATTATATTCTGTCTGTTTAATGTCTACAGGATCTGAGATCTGAGATCATATCCCTCCTTTGTTTCAGACTGTAGTATCTTTTTTTCCTTACTAGAGGTTTCCTGGTGTTGTCTCTTGTGGATTGTGGTTTGTATTTTCTGCTCAGCAGTGCCCAGATGAGTAGATCATGTACTCAGGTGACGTCTGGTGAAATCTTAATAGGTCAGATAGGGTAGAGGCTGTGATTGGGCAGTGGGAGGAAAAGGCAGCACTGAAAGTTTTAGAGAGGGGAAGTGATGGAGTACAGAAGGAGAAGAAGACATTGGAAGATGTTAAAGATGGAGCAGACCCATGCACTCTGGAGTATGTACAAGGATTTCACAGATGAGCAATAGAGTAGTGTAGCGCTATATTTGTCCAATCTAAGCAGGCAGCTTGTAGTTATATTATTGAGTTTTGTGTCCTTTGCATGGGCATTTTGGGGTTGGAGATTTACCATTATAAATCTGGCTGGTATAATCTAAGTCTCTTGTGTTTTCAGTTCACGGGCTAAGAGGAGCTGAGAGAGTGCTAGCTGACTTTCTGCAGGCCAGCCATAGAGTGGATGGCCTGAGAAATGAGAGCATGAGAGTGGCAGCTCCAAGCAGTTCAAGTTAAACTAGTTTGGTTATCTTAACAAGCTAGCCTCAGGATCCAAGGCAAGAAGGCTGCATAGAGCTAGCCATGGGTGTGGGCCATACTACCTGTGACAGCGCATAGCCAGATTTACCACGAGTTTCTTTTAAAACTACATGCCACAGTCTCTTTTTATAAATTGGCTTTTTGTTTCATTGATATTTGGGTTGGGTTTGGTTGGTTTTTCACACAATTTTTGTCTGTTTTAAATTCTATTATTTACTTTATTCTGCCTATGTCTTCCTTATAGTTTCTTAAGACAGAAAGAATTATCATTAACATTATCTATTTGTAATATTTAGAATCAAATTTTGTGGGGATTAACAAATATCTATCGGAAAATGGTGAGCATGCATTGGTTATGTGTATTCTTCATATGACCCCTATAGCTGTTTCTTACTTTTTTAAAATGTTATTTCTTCTCTCACATATTACATCTCAACAGCAGTTTTCCTCACCCTCTTCTCCCATTCTCCTCTCTCACCCCAGTCTACTACTCCTGCTTCTCTTCAGAAAAGGGCAGTCTCCCAGGGATGTCAACCAAATATGGCATATCAGAATGACATAAGACTATGCACCTCCATTCATATTAAGGCTGGAATAGGCAACCCAGTAGGAATAAAAGGCTCCAAAGGCAGGCAAGAGTCAGAGCCAGCATCTACTTGCACTCTTAATTGCCTCCAGTTTTTTTTTAAAGCTTCCCTGTTACATGTTGAGAAATCTATTGGTATATAACTACAATCACTAGTAGTTATCTTAATATTTCTAACTATTGTTTCTGTCTCATGCAACAGTCCAGCCAGAAAGTGTTTGTTTACTTCTATAAAACATTCATGTGGCTGTTTTACCAGTGGGCATATATCAGGCCAGTTATTGCTGTAGTTCACAGGATTCATATCTGGTTCAGATTAATGGTTACTTGTTCCATCTGTTGGCTTATATAGTTCCTCCCAGTACGATGAAAACTAGATATTTAAGATGAAGCTTCCAAGTCATTATGACCTTGGCTTCTCCAAGTCCAATGATGCTAGTATGTTATAAAGTCTTGCCATCATGTTCTGGAGGGCAACCAAGAGCCTCCAATCTTTGGAAAACCTTCTGACTGACACCTCAAAAAGAGATAACCGATACCCAGTACTAGAACTTTTAATCTTAAAATTTCTTAAATAGTATTTCCTTTTCATTATCTAAGCCAGAAGATCCTGGACAGATGTTGTACAGACACTATGAGAACACAAATGCCAGCCCAGGTTACTATACCCAGCAAAACTCTCAATTACCATAGATGGAGAAAACAAAGTATTCCATGACAAAACAAAACTCACACAATATCTTTCCACGAATCCAGCCCTTCAAAGGATAATAAAAGGAAAACTCCAACACAAAGATGGAAACTACACCCTAGAAAAGGCAATAAAGTAATCCTTCAACAAACCTAAAAGAAGACAGCCACAAGAACAGAATCCCAACTTTAACAACAAGAATAACAGGAAGCAACAATTAATTTTCTTTAATTTGGGTGGGTGAAATTTCAAATATTTTTTGTTTCAGTACAAGAAGTTTTTAAGCCCTTATATAACAAGAATTAACAGCACAATAATAGTTAAGAAGTTTCATAATATATTTATTAAAATATACAAATGAAAAGATTAGTTTAAAAAAAGGTTCAGTGGCCTGCTCCTGATCAAATAGTAGTATCCAACAGTGTTGGGGAAGATTTGCTCAGGTTATGACTACTGTGTCCATCAAAGTATGCTACCAGTAATCTAGAAATCTAGAGCCTAGGGCCTAAATTAGCTTATTGTGCTTTTTTCCATAAATTTGTTCTACAACACACTGTACTCCATTGTTTGCCTGTTTTCCGTGACTCTTCAATGCTGTAATTACATAGTTGAATAGCTATAGTTGAAAGAATAAAACTCACAAGCTTTTTGTACATTTATTATCTGGCTACTTAAAGAACAACCGTTGATTAATTAGGATGGAAAACTGTGAAAGGTGCTTTGTATCAAAGAAAACTTGCACCCATACCCCTCCAAACATACATGAGCAAAGACATATTATATTTTTTGTTGGTTCAACTCTTGTAGTAATTTACAAATGACTTGAGAAAGTGTTCCATCTACTAGAAAATTTTAAAAAAGAGTCATGTGGAGTGAAGAAATTTTTGATCCTGAAAAGCAGCTACAATTTACAAGTTACCATTATTTCAGTAATGTACACAAAAATATTAATTCAAATTCACTCATACCAAACCTATCATTTATTGTAAACTTCCATTAAGTTTAGGATGGAGTCTTCGCAAATGAAATATTTGCAAAGGTACTGCACTTATGAAGTAGCAGAGTTTCAGGGTTTTTGAAATGATGTTTCAGTCCTGGTTTTCTGGTACTCATTCTCCTTGAAATGGAACCTTGTCATCTACAGGTCTTCTGGCAGCAGTTAAGACTTATTGTCACTATTATAATTCCTAGATTTGTCTGTAGATCACTGAGAAGTATTCAAACATAGACTGAATATATAATAGTTAATCATGGTTATTCTTTTTTATATCCATGTATACACATTGTGATTTGGACTATCATAATGCACAGTCTTCAAGATCAAAGGTCAAAATGCCTTCAGTAATTCAGTGGGGAAATTCATAGACGCTAATCATGTTTATAGCCATGAACTGTCTTAAACACTTTTAACTGAAGCAGGAAAAAAAAAGTAGGCATTTATTAGGAGACAAAAATAGAGCAATATAGAAAATGAGAAAGACTAGTGGAACTACAGAGCAAGCTCAGAGGCTATGAAAGTGGCTTCTATTTCTTTTCAGATTCAAGAATTCCTACTATAATATAATTAGAAAATTTTAGCTCTTCTGAGTCTGTGCATCCCTTCACCCACAATGTGTGTGTGTGTGTGTTTCATTGTTTTACTCTGCATTGTTCTGCCAGTTTACTAACTTTTGGATAAAACCACAATACCTTTCACTACATAGTATAATTCTTCTTGTAGCTCCTTGATTCAGCTTGATAAAATCAACATTTTAGTTTCATTAAATTAAATCTCCCAGAAATTTGTAAGTGATTTCACTAACCATCTTTCCCTATATCTGAACAAAAGTTTTCCTCAGTTGCATTGCAGATGCTGCTGTTCAGTCATTAAGATAGTTATCACTCTTAGTCATTTCAGCTGTTGCCAAAGAAATAATGTCCTCCGGTGTAGCATTTGGGCACCTGATTTCTAACAACTGTCAGTGACCAACTTCTACTACACAGTCAGGTAAAAACAAAAGAGGTGTGTCCAGCGTGGCTGTGGACTAGCCACAATATACCTTTCAAAAGAACTTGTGTCTTAAAATATACTTGCATACTTGTACTGAATTTTAAAGTTAAAATAATTGAGAAAATAAAGACTAATCATTATACAAAGAATGAAATGGGAGACAGAGTCTCTTTGCATCCCTAAAAGAAGCAACTTTTTCTCTGCTTTAGCCATTAACTACCCCAATGTGTAGTACACACTTGACTATCAATACATTAATGCCAACTGAGTAATAGGCAGCACATACTGGAGGCTAAGTCAAGTGTCTCAGTATTAGTAGCTCCATCTTATCATGCCTCTTTCTGTGTATTGTTCTCAATGAAAATATCAGTCAAAAAGATCTTCAGAGGACTGAGGTGCTGAATTCTCTCAAGCATAGAACATGTATTTTGAGCCCCAACACTCATGGTAAAGCTAGAGTAGTATGCATGCTTCTAAACCCAGATTCAGACAGATGGAGATGGAGGCATCTCCTGAGCTTTCTTGTTAGTCATCCTAGTCAAATTAATGAGCATCATGTTCAGTCAGAGACCACACCTCAAAAAAAAATAAAGAAGAAAACAATTCTGTAAGACACCAGACATCTATCTCTGGCCTCCATTTTTGTGTGGACACATATGGATACCCATAATGATAGCATGTAGGTTTACACAGACACACACACACACACACACACATACACACATGAGAGAGAGAGAGAGAGAGACAGACAGACAGACAGACAGACAGACAGACAGAGACAGAGAGACAGAGACGGAAAGAACACACGATTAAGCTTACAGATACATAGTTCTTTTGTATTTAAGTTCTACTCAACTGAATGTGTGAGGCATTTACACTTCACTCCATATTGTGCCATTCTGGAACTGATCTGTATTCAAAAAGAAATCTGAAGTCCCATGGCCATCAACCACCTTGAAGTTATACTTGATATCTTACAGAACAGCCAAACATTATGTGCTGGCTACATTTTCTGTTGTAGGACCTAAATGTTTCCTCTGGTCTGTAGAAACAAACATCTGATATAAAACAAGCAGCTTATAGCTGGAATCAAAGAGCTGACAACTCTTGCTAGGGACAATTATGGCCTAAATAGAAGACTTCTCTAAATTCAAGAGGCTTAACCTAGTAGAGATACTGGAAAATTGTGGTAGCCTGAAACATATGAAATATTTAAACCTTTTGGAATTTATATCTATAGCAACACAGGAAAGAGATGAATTTGACCTTAAATCTTTGTATATGGCAATGAAGCAGCAAACAGACAATTAAGGAGAAAAATCTGAAGGCCAAATGTCAAAAATAAGAGTGTTAACCCTGAGTTGTGACATTTTAAAAATGTCCTTGGCTCACGTTGACGTGAAAGTGCTAATGTGGCCATTTATTTGTCTATTTATAAAGGAAGAAAGCCCTGAGATTTCTAAAATGTTTGGAAATTGATCTTATTCTCTCTATAAAACAAGAAGCTGCTATTTTCAGTCAAGGGTCAGAGCTAAGTATCCATTAGTTCCCATCAAAACTTCCATCTTCATAGAACATCCAGAATCAAGAATTAGTATGCTGTATTTTCACCTTGGCAAGTAAATAGTAATATTTTCTTTGGGACATAAGAAAATATGCATTATAAATGGTTTCCACTTAACAGTGAAAGAAGTCTTTATTCTGGGGATTTCAACAGTGTGCTTGTAAATGGTCTAAAGGTGATTTGTCCATGCCTCCTATTTCTCCTTCGTCTCCATCATTAGCATGATATACTGAAGTGGGAGAGAACGCCTTCAGAGTAATACTGATATCCCAATCAATATTAGTTTTCTAATTAAATAGCTATAAAATTATTAAATTATATATTTTGATCAACTCATCATTTTTAGAGATTTTTTTGTATTTGTTTTTGTCAACTTTATACAAACTAGATTTAATGTGGAAAAAGGAATCTTAGTTAAAAAAAAAAAAACGTATCTATCAGATAGCCAGTTGGCCAGTATGTAGAGAATTTTCTCTGTGGTTGTTGTGTGATGGCCCAGGCTCCTGTGGAAGTGTGGATAGTGCTGCTCCTGTGCAGGTGCTCTAAGGTGATATGAAAAAGCAAACTGAGCAAGCTATGGAGAACAAGCATGAAACTGTGTCTCTACTATCTGTTTTAGTTCCTGCCACCAGGTTCCTATCTTGAGTTCCTGCTCTGGTGTCCCTTTATGATTGACTGTAAACTATAAGCTGAAATTGACCCTTTTCATCCTAAATTGATTATGGTCAGTGTTTATTCCCAAAATATAAAGCCAACTAAGACACTTGGTGTTGTTGTTCTTGGTGGTGTTGTTGTTATCATTGCTGTTGTTGTTGTTGTTGTTGAGTTTAGTAGAAGGAAGAAAATTAAAGTTGTATTCAGAACTGGAGTTACATGTCAGTGGTATATATGTCAAGAATATGGGCAGCTCATCACAGGTACTGAAAACAAACAAACAACAACAAAAATAAAATGGTGTGGTCTTCTATTCCTACAATATTAGCACCGGCAGGAGGTAGGTTTTGTGTTTAAAGACAGCCTGAGCTACATAGCAAGTACTATGTTATTCAATAATATATAAGTAAGATGACCTTGTCTACAAAAGCTTGCCCTTTATCCTATAGCTTTTCTCCTGGAAAAATATGTCATATAATTATAAGAACTTGTCAGGCCATCTTGGAGGAGAGCCTGGGGGCCAAACAGTGAAGATGACTTAATCCACACTTTGACCATGACTGCTTAGTTATGCATATATCGTTTCCTCTATTTAAACCTAAACTTCTTGGTAAGACCCTTGAGATGGGCTTAAGAGAGCACACTGACCCTTTCTGCTCCTCTGTTCAATGTGCCCATATCAAATGAGTCTCATTTTGCTGAGAAACAGGAAGAAAAAGATGGGCAAAAGAGAGATAAAGAGAGAGAAGGAAACAGATATGCAGCCAAAGAAAGACAGAAGATTAGAGCAGCTAAGAAATACTAAATCATTAGAGAATGTACAATGTTGATAGTCTTATAAATTTGGCAGTACTGTTGGTGGGCTCAATGCTTGAACTATGAACTTAGCTAGGTTCTCTCTCAAAGGGTCTTCCATCACTACATTGCTCACACTTCATCAGTGTTTCTTTCTTATAAAACACTTTGGCAAACATTGTTAGGGAATGGGCTTAACAATGACATGTTCAGATCCTATTCATTTACAGTCCTTGAAATATCCTAGATGCTAACACTGACTTTGTCTCCTGGGAATGTGTGTCAATGCCAACACTTCTTTCTGTAACAGAGTAGTAGGTTAGCACTTCAAATGTAATGCATAAACACTTGACCTGAAGAGGAATAGCACTTCAGGATTAAGCAAGTTTCTCAGAGGATGGGAGTGGAGCTCTTGACAGCTTAAAGCTCTGTAATCTTAGCAAGTTGTCTGACCCTTTTTTGTCTGATTTTACCAATAACTGAAAGGTAGATCCTAAGTGAATAATGTGTGACTTCTAAAGCTATGAAGAGCCTATTGACATGAAGCATGGGAAAAAATATAGAGTATGTCCCAGATACAAGCTTCTCTTACAATAAAATTACTGTTCTCCTACAGGGAAAATGTATAAATTTTGAGCATAACAGTATAACATTTTTAAGTAGATTTTTTTTTAATTTTTAAGAAAAATCTTCTCAACTACAGTGGCAAAATTATTAGATTGAAATGGGAATACTGGACTTTGGATCAATGAAGTTTTTAATAAGATTTACCATTCATCGCCTGTTATGCCATACATGAATATAAAATGTTCATATGAACCTTTTGATTTTAGTTAACTATTCTTTAAAGTTGTAGTCATAAACTAAGAAATAAATGATATAGAACATTTGAGAATATAATATCCATGCATAATAGAGAGTAGCTGTGGATTATGGTGTGACCAAATCAAGTTAAATCTAGTATCTTGCATGTGTTGTGTAAAAGTAATACTTGTTCTGAATTTTCAGTATTCAAGATGTCTTTTCCCCCTACAACAATGGTAGTTTTATCAAGTATGTTGTATGCATGTCAAAAGTGACTTGCAATGAAGGCAGGGTACTCTGGCCATGTAGCATCACAAATGTATTAACATGATAAACTCATAGGCTAGATGAAATCCAAACTCATCCTAATGTATGTTTGTGGATGACTGCAACATTTAGGCTGATTTGGGTTTGAATATTCCTATTCACCTGAAAGTACATAAATTGGCAATACTGTTAAACACACTCTTCAAACCCATTATCCAACGGGTTACTCATTATTGTCACAAACTGCTATCCAAAGCTTTTTATCCCAAGACCAGGGGAGCCGTGTGGCGAACAACTGCCTTACACCAGAATTCAAATGCCTTAGCTTGGAGCAGTTCTTCGGAATCATTCTAACTCTCACGCCAGAGCTCACCACGGGACCTAGTCCTCTAGTTTACCTGTAATGCTGAATGCTCCTTCCTTTGCCTTGCATACCCCTCACAGGAGCATTTGATAAAAAAATACTGACCAACAAATATACTGCATACAGACAATGCCTCTACAGAGCACAGTCTGTGTTTCCTACATAGACAGGCTTGAAAGAAGTGAATAGACAAGCCAGGTTTTTCTTTCTAAATTGTCAGGGCACTGCATCCCGGGCTGAATAGGTTGGAGCTGCTGTGAGAACTTCATGCCTCTCAAAAGCTACATAATGTCACCCTCCAGGAGCACACCTTAACTCAAGGCTGCAAGAATTTTGAAGAGGAATGTTACAAATTTGCTTCTGGAAACATTTAGCTATGATATATTTAAGATAAGTTATGATTCCTCAACATTCCACTGACTCAAAAATTCCAATAAACAGTTCAGTGAGTATATCCATCAAAGTGTATTCAAATGTAATAAAACTTTTATGAACAGTACATTTAATAATTAATGGAAGAGACATAGGTTATGTCTTACAGACATTTAATTAAACATTTATTCATTTGATTTTGTATTTCCCTTTTGGATTAGAAAGTCAATAAATTTAATTTCAAGGACTCAAACTTTATACAAAGGTCTTGTGAACCCCCATAGGCCACTGAACATTTCAAGGTACTTGAAGCTGTTCAACAGAAATCAAAAGCATAATTATAAAAGATAAACCAAGTGCTATCACCCCTTTTTATTTAGCTCTTCCTTTTAGGATTGTGCTAGGTAGACACATTCTTGGTTGTTTGAATATAAATTCAAATTTATTTAATTTGAGAGAAAGGAGAAAAAGTTCAAGGAGGGACGTTTGAACACAAAACTAACTCAGGTTAGAAGATTAAGGTAAGGTCACTTCCTTTTATATTTCTAAGGAAAGGACAATTTCCTTCATGTTATTGTGTGTCTGTAGCTATAACCTATTTTCTATACAAGTCCACTCAGATGTGACTAGCCTCCTCTTCCTCCTACCACTGAAGTGGTATAAAAAAAATAAGTAAATTAAAAAAAACAAAACAAACAAAAACAAAAAACCCTCTCCACTGTGGTTGATGAGAGTTGCATGACTACTTGAATTCACAAGTCTTTGTAATACTGTCCACTATTAGCCACAGAAAACTAGAGCTCTACAAAAAAATCATTTTGAAATTCTACAAACATGGAAAAGGCATAATGGACAGTGTGTGTGTGTGTGTGTGTGTGTGTGTGTGTGTGTGTGTAACCAGAATCAGTCCACCACTTCTTTTAACTTGCTCAATTATAAAATTAGCAAAGTTAGCAATAGAAAATGCTGGCTGGATTAGGAAAACAATCCATTTAGCTTCTGAAGGATTGTTATGCTGTTAAGACTCTTGGCCAGGTCTCCTAGTATCTACAAACTAGGTAGATATGTTCACCCTGAAATGTCTTTCACCAACAAGTCAGTATTTGCTCTATATTTTCAATATCTCAAAATATCCTTTGGATGGAACTTACTTTTGCCTTACATTTCCTTCAAATTGAATTGTAGTTGCAACTCTTAAAATTAAATATCAACCATTACCTAACCTTAATCATGTTGGTGTTATCTTCATTTGTATATAAACATGAAATCAAATATCAGCTGAATTATTATTGTATCACCAGTATGTATTGTGGGCTGACCTAATGTTTATATTCTAATGCTAATTGGCTCCCTCAAAACTATTTGTCCCAAGGACAAAAGAGTCTCCATGAAGACATTGATGGACCCTGCCCCCAGCTAATTCTGATTGGTAAATAAAGATGCCAACTTCTAATAGCTGGAGGCGAAGAGACATAGGCAGGGTTTAGGTGTATCTGTACCTTACTGGTCATAAATTTATCAAATATTTATAAAATGTACAGGCAAATAGGAAAAACTAACACAACCTCAGTTTATGATCCCTTTTCCAAACTCCTGAAGGAGTTTTAATGAGTGTACGCTGAGATTTGCTTATCTATGAGCCATATCTCTGAGCACTTTTAGTAAGTGTAGCAAGCTCTACAAACTCTTATTTTTCTTCCATGTCATACAAGATTTTGTCCCTTTTTAAAAGAGTCCTTATGTAAACTTCAATATTTCAGCACAATATCGCACTGAAAGTCAACAAAGTTAAGGGAAGGAAATTATTTTGTGGACATCACAAAAAGTTCCCGATGTTCTCAGCATTATGTCATAATTCAGCCTCAACCTTGTTATTTATAAAATGAATATACTTGTCAAGTTGAGTTACAGTCAACCAAATAGTTCACATCTCGGGTCTCTTAGACACTGTGCCACCTACTTGACATATCTTACTTCGGTTCTCATTCTCACCCCATCCTGAAACATATTGTAATTAGCCCTCACTTTTCAGGTGAGGAAAGTAGTGAAATTCAAATAGCATACGATAAGGTGTAATAACATACTCAGCGTGGGATATAAATGGTGTATATGACATCATGCATCTAAAATGATTAGTAAAGATGCTTAATGAATTTAAAAATTTAGAACTTGCCATTGCAATATACATAAGAACATGGTGCATGTATTAGTTAAGGTTGTCTAAAAGAGAACCAATAAGATATAGTCATATAAAGAAATAAATATTTATTTTTAAGAAATTGACTCAGTTCTTTGAAATTGGCAATTTGAGGTTTGCGAGGCAAGCTACTGGCTGAAGAGGCAGGGTGGAGGAGAGTCACTTCTCCTTTGTAGTACCCCAGCATTGATGAATTAAATGAGGTCTGTTCACTTTATCAAGGAAAATCTACTGAGCACAGAGTCCCTAATGAAGGAGCTAGAGAAAGAACACAAGGAACTGAAGGGGTTTGCAGCCCCATAGGAGAAGCAACAATATGAACCAACCAGTACCCCCAGAGCTCCCAGGGACTAAACTACCAACCAAAGAGTGCACATGGTGGGACTCATGGCTCCAGCTGCATATGTAGCAGAGGATGGCCCACTCGGTCATCAATGGGAGGAAAGACCCTTGGTCCTGTGAAGTCTCAATGCTCCAGTGTAGGGGAATGCCAGGACCAGGAGGCAGGAGTGGGTAGGTTGGTGAGCAAGGGGAGGAGTGAGGGGATAGGAGGTTTTTGGAGAGAAAACCAGGAAAGGGAATAACATTTGAAATGTAAATAAAGAAAATATCTAATAAAAATCCTATTTAAAGTCCACTAGCACTACTAGCTGTCCTTTTAATATATGCTTGTAGTAAAATCTAGCATATTCTTTGAACAAACAGCTACATTGACATGTGAAATTTTCTATCACTGTGCAATTGATAAACATCATTTACAATCTCAAACCAAAAGCAAAGAAAAACACCTAAGATGATTGCATCACTGATTCACAACTTTGTTACATGGGTAGAACATGTGAAGATGTCTTGCACATGACTTGTGACAAAATTAATAGTATATAAATCTTGGTTGAATTTGAGTTTAAGCTGGAGTCTAGGTAGTTGCTAAGAAGAGCACTGGCCATGCCAATGCTCATTCATGAGCAAATCATTCAGTATTCTGCACTCCTTTGTCACTTTCATGTTTTTTCTGATTATTTCTTCTCTTGCTTTCAAATTTTATTATTGAAAGAATCGCTTCTGAGTCCTACTTTGAAATTTCATCATTAATCCAGAACACGTATGCAAGAGTAGACATCCGCTCAGGTTGGCTAAATGTTCTATATGTCTTCAGGCCTATTTTATTCCTCTTTCCCATTAACTTCTTCTCCATGTTCTAATCTGTCCCTTGTATGAAATCACAACAGAGGAAAGGGAAGATCACAAAGCAGAATGTGACTCCATATCGCAGCTTGCCATGGCTTTCAATGAGCAGGCTAAATAGTCTTAGACCATGTGCATCAGATCAAAACACCCCATCAGTAACACGAAGGCAATCATGGAATTGAGCCATGGAGCTGCCATGAAGACTCAGTAACAAAATAAACACTAAGACATTGTTCTCAGAGAGTGATTAATGGAATATAAAAATATCAGCTTACAGTGCTGAAGAGAGAACGTCATTGAGAAAGTTTCTGCTGTGAAGCATTATATCTGATAACTCACGTAGAAGCCAGGCAGGATAGCACATGCTATAATTCTAGAGTTGTACATGGAGAGGCTGCAAGAAGTAGAGCCCTAGAGTTGATGATCCAGCCAACCTAGATGAATCTGATAAATTCAAAGCTCAGCAATAGACCCTGTCTTTATGTTCAATGACGTAGTTAGTGTTGTTTTTTAAAAAAAATAGGGTCTTAAAAATAGGGTTTTAATTAATTACCAATTAATGTGCTTTTCTCTGACATAGACATTTTCTCCAGCCTTTAACATTCATCTCCCAGCCCACCCCCTCACACAGATCCTCCCCTCCCCCTGATCTTCTCCTCTGAGAGGGTGGAAGGCCCCCTATATATCCCCCTATCCTGTCACATCAAGTCTCTGCAGGACTAGTTGCATCCATTCCCACTGAAGCCAGACAAGGCGTGTGTGTGTGTGTGTGTGTTTGTGTGTGTGTGTGTGTGTTCGCATATGTTTTTACATGTTTGTATATGTGTGAATGTATCTGTTTGTGTGTATGTATTATATACACGCACTTATGTAACAACAATTAAAGAAAAGAAGCCATGAATTTGAAAGGTAGGAATGAAAGAAGAAATTTTTTAATAATATTATAATCTCAAAATAAAAAAAAAATAGAAAAAGCAGCTTCTATAGTAGCATGCTCCCATATGGCTTTTTAAAAATGCCTTTAAACACCTTTAATATTAGTTACCTGTCCCATATTTCCTTTGCCCAACCCCCCATCTCCTTCTCAGTTAATTCTCCTATTCTAGTTTCCTCTTTACTCCTTTATAACAGTATCCTATTTTCCTTTCCTTTAAAAGATCTCTTTCCTGTCCTATGAGCCTTACAAACTACAAAACTTCTGTGAATATTCCAAGTGAAATGCACATATCTAAAATTTAAAAACTAACATCTATGTTAAGAGGAAGCATTCTGGTGCCTAAATAGAAACTTTCCCTCTACGGACTAGTGTTCAGTGTTAGAAGGAAGTGCTGAAGGAGAAAAGGAGTCAGTATCAGTCTGCTACAAACTTCTAATAGTGGCCAGTCTGCAGGGAATACTGGAGCAATGGTGGCTCAAATGTTACGGGAGTAGGAAACAACTTATGATAGATTTTAACCACTGCTCCATGAGATAATTTTGTAAAAAAGAAGTGGAGGTACCAGGAAGGCCATGTGTGGGGTATATGTATATGTATGGTTAGTGTACGCAAGTGTATATAGTGTAGAATAGATATGTGTTGTGTGTAGCCTATATATGCTGTATGTGTCCACATGTGCATGTGTGTGTGTGTATGTGTGTGTATGTGTATAAGATTGTGTTTGTGATGTATTGTAGGGGATAGGTATATACACATGTAAGTTTCCAAAGCTTCTTTCTTGAGAATGAGTGGTGGTATCAGGGTCATGGTTAGTTTGGGGGAATTTAATTAGTTTTTAAGGTATTCTGTGTTCTAGTCGTGACCACCATTTATTAGCTTCTTGAACTGGACTGGATGTTTGGACATTGTTTCACCAATACAGTAAAAATAAATATAATTCTCAACCTTACATTTTTTGAAACATTCACAGACACACACACACAAAAAATAAGTATCAAAGCTCACGCTGAACAGAAAAATGAAGTCAAAAATTCTTATTGTTTTTACAAAATAAAATAAAAGCCACAAATAATCAACAAAAAATGTATAGCAATATGCATTTGTTTTCTTCTTACAATATGCAAAATAGGAAAAGATTTGCACAAAATTGAACAGATCCACTTGAGTGAATCTTTGAATCTGTGAATGATTTGCGTCACTGTGGATACCTGAGCTTACAAGTGGGAAGAGGAACACATACCAGTTCATCACAATTGTGTGTATATACTTCTCTGAAGGAATCAAAGCAGAAGAGCACATTATGCTTTGTAGAAGCACAGAGAGCTTATGTTAAACTGGCTTTATGAAAATCACCTTGATTTGCTCCCTGACAAGTTGGCGTCTCTGAATTGCGTAAATTGCTTCTCCAACCCCTGTGTAAATCTAGATAATCAAGTGAAGCCAAGACAGAATCTACCTAATTTAAGTCAAGATTTCCTCATGAAAAAGTAAAATGCTAAAAATTATGATGCACAGCTGGTCCCCTAAGCTCTGCTGATCCTGAAATACCTAGCTGATCCCTCAAGGACTTCATCCTCCAAAGAAGCCATGAGGGAAATGTTCTACAATAAAGTGTTGACTTATTTTGTGCTGTATTCCATGGCATACAACAGGGAGAAAAGCTTTCCTTTCCTTTTAATTTTATGGGTTCTTTTACTGCTGCAGTAAAATAATAAGCACGGGGTGACCCTCCACCTGCCAGCACACAATAGCTAGATGATTGAATCTGGCCCTTCTGGAACAAACTCATTTCTGCATTCCTTTTCAATGCTACTGAGCCAAGTTCTGGCTACTACCTGGACTTTTATATTAAGCTAAAACCTGAACACATTTCTTCTACCTTCACATCCCAGCATTACCTTTGTAAACTCAACCAGAATGGTCAAGCTTAGAAGGAGCTACATCAGGCTGTATATTCATCACAATGAGGCATAAAATGATTGATATTTAACAAAAGTTGATAATCTTGATGTCTTGAAGTCCCCAAGCTGGAAATCTACAATGTAGGTTCACAGCTGGAAGAGCATAGTTAGGATGTATGTTGCTTTCAGTCTGTGCCTACTATATCTGTCAGTAACACATCAAAGGCAAGTTTTTTCTATGTCCACTCAGTGTCATAAGGATGTTATACTGACTACAGTCTAGTCACAAAGGCCTCTAATTAGTGAACATGTGGAAATCAATTTCTTATCAATGCCACCAGGATTATTTGCATTTTTCATATTTTGTGATTTTTGCTTCATTAAGAAGTATAGAATATATAAGTATATATAAGTATATAACAGTTTGAAGAACAATTTTATGTACCAATGCCATTTAAAGGTTTAATAATTCACTGAAATTAGTTTGTATTTGAAAAATGTAGAGTTCTGACAAGGTTTTCTTGAGCAATCAATGTTATTTTTTTGCTTATATTGGATTTTCAAATGTATTGCAATCTTTATTATAGAATAAAGACATAATTTTGATTTGTTTTCATAGGTAGATGCTTTGTTAATATAAAATCCTATTATAAAACTTGTAATAAAATTAGTTTACTATTAAATCTATTTCAAAAATATCTAACTGTTGTCCTATATAAAAATCAGATGTAAAATATAAGGTACGAGACAAAGGATAGCTGGCTAACCTGATATCCCAATTATAAAATGTGAAACATATAAACAAAAACTCAGTTGTTAAAAGACTGTGTCAGAATTAATGTCAGAAACTTTAAAACGAAACAATAACAAAAGATTGCTCTTACATTAGTAATAGGAGTGAACAGTATCATAACTGATCAAGAAAGCAGCAGTTTTTAAATCTCTGGTCATGTGGTGGTGGCTGTTTGTTAGGTCCAGGTACCAGCATTCTGGATCAAGCCTTCCACGTTGTTTGAGAAAGAGAAACTAGTTTGTCACTTCGCATAGCAGGATAGCTTCAAGAGAGTCTCCTGTCTTCACTTCCCATCAAAGCATAGGAATGCTGGAGTTAGAGTCATGTGCTAATTCACATAGCTGCACATGATTTCTGGAGTTTAAACTCTGCTCCTCACACTTATGCAGTAAATGACTTACCCACTGAGCCATCACCACAGTTATGATATTTTGTATAAAATTAAAAGTGCAATTACTACCATACAACTTCTTTATTGCACGTATGGGAACTTAGGTCTACACAAAAACTTATGTATCAACAACCTGTGGGTCACAACCCTTTTGAGGGTTGAAAGACCCTTTTTTTTTTGTTTTTTAAATAGCGATAGAAACAGGGCCTTGACCCTGGAAGACCCTTTCACAGGGGTCATGTAAGGCCATCAGATAACACAGATACTTCCATTCTGATTTATAACAGAAAGCAAAACTACAGTTATGAAGTAACAACAATAATAGTTTTATGGCTATGGGTCACCACAACATGAGGAACATGATTAAAGGTTGGAACATTAGAAGGTTGAGTACCACTAATATACATGCATGTTGAAAGATAATAAAAATAGCAGAAGAACTGATAATAAGACCCTGAGGCTTTTCAGGGAGTAAACAGCTGAACCTTACCTTACCAGGAAGGTAACTAGAATTGAAAGGAAGAAGCCACTGATACACAAATGAATCCCAGAGGGGTTGTGTTGAATAAAGTGAAGGGGGAAAGAACTATTCTTTAAAGGTATATATTAAATGCATCTACTTATAGAAAATTTTTGAAATAAAATTATTTTGGAAATAAGAAACAAGCTAATTGATGCCAGGAACTACAGACAATTAGACCTGATATGATGGGTGGAACAATGTGAAAGATTCTCCAGCAGACAGAATACCTACATGTATGAATCTGCTAAATATACATGTGATAAGTTTGCAGAAAATAAAATACAAACAAATGACAGTAATAAAGGAAACATTCCAATCTACCAATAAAATGTATCAATATCAATTTGAGACTGATACTTTACTGCATGTTTACAAGATGATATAATCAAAGGAGACTGAAAAGCTTACATGTGATGTTTATCTACTGTTTCTTGTAATTATACTCAAACCACTTTATAACAAAATAAATACTTGAGTCAAAGTATTTTAAGGGGCTGGTTAGATAGCTTTGTGGCAAAGAGCAAATTGCTATTTTTACAACAGAACCTTAGTTAAGTTCAAGCACGCACAGGGCAACTCAACTGGAGACTGTGTGCAACTCCAGTCTTAGGAAATACTTTGCATACTTTTGATCTCCACAGGCACCATCCACACACATGGTGCACATACATGCACGCACCAAAACACTTATCAAATTAAAAATTAATTTTTTAAATTTTTATTTTTTATTTTGGCTATTATATTGTAATTACATCATTTTCTGTTTCCTTTAACTCCCTCCAAAGGTTCTATATACTTTACCTTGTTCTCTTTCAAGTTCATAAAGTCTTTTTTTTATTAATGGTTGTTAGATGCATATATATATATATATATATATATATATATATATATATATATATATATCCTGATTGGTAGAGACTATTGTTAATTGTATGTGTATTTTCAGAGGAGGCCATTAGTATTGGATAAGCAACTGGTGTTCTAGTTCTTAGGAAAGAATATTTTCCCCACTCTCAATATTCTGTAGTTGCCTACAGTTCTTTGTGGGGGGAGCAGGGGTTGAGGTTTTGGGGTCTTCTCCCATCTGCTTTGGCATGCTTTTTCTACTTGTTAGTTCATTTTTGAGCAGTCACATTGGTGAAACGTTATTGGTATATCTTTCTGACCTTCCTGGGACACACAATCTCACGGTAAGCTCCCTGTTTCTCTGGCTCTTACCATAGTTTTACCACCACCCATTCCACAATGGACCCTAAGGCTCACATACAGAGGTGTTTGGTGGTGGTATCCATTGAGACTGGGGTCCACAATTCTGCATCTTGATAAGTTGTGTTCTGTAATGGTGTCTTTCTGTTGCAGGGACATTTCTTTGATGAGAGGTGGGAGCTAAAATTCTCCAGGGCTATAAGGGCAAATGTGTCTAATGTAATTAGGGATTATGCTGGTTTTGTAAACTGATAGTGTTAGGTTCCCCCTCAAGATTCCTGACTTCACTCTCTGCTTAGTTGGCTAGATTTCCAGAACCAGGCATAATTTCCCACTTACTGAGAATGGCTTAAGACCAATTAGAGAGCTGCTGGTCATCAACAAAGTATGCATACTACAAATGCATGCCGTAATGGTCATTATGTTTCAAAGGCATTATAGTTGAAGGGGGATATTGGATGCTTTTCTCCTATGAAGGCATTCTTGGTCCTTTAGAAAACCATGAAAGCTAGTCCTCATGGAGGAGGAATTCATGGCAGTGCCAGCTCCAGGTCTCTTGATCCTTTATTTGAATGAAGTACATAGTATCTTCAGCAAAGGGACTTACCTTCCACCTTTGCTGACAGTGGAGTGGCAATCAAGTGGAAAAGTATAGTCTGTAATGTTTTAAGTGTGTCCTCAACATCACTCAAAAGAGCTACTCAAAGAGGGCTTCTTATGCCTGGTAGGAGGATTCTCATGAAATGGACTTCGGCTCTCAGAGGGAGTGTTATCAGCACAGATGAGAAAAAAATTTAAACTATATATGTATCTTTATACCCAGACCGATTTGAATTATAGAGTTATTGGTTTGTTTATCTGAGTGGGTATTTGTTTGTTTGTTAGTTTTTTTGGTTTGGTTATTGCTGCTGTTATTTTGGTAGATAGTTGACAATTTTTAATGATTTTCAGACTTCTTTCCTGGTATTTTACCCTTTCTCCCTTCTTTTATATTCCCGTCTTCCCCACGCTTATTTAGAGTCACTCTGCTTTTTCACAGTTTAGTAGTTAGATCACGTGTACCCGCTATTCCCTTCTCTATTGCTCCCCAACAACCCTGCCCTGACAACAGTTGTCTTTTACTCTCCTTGATTCTGTAGTTACTCCAGGATATGTACTTAGGTCTGAGTAATAGAAGCTAGGAGCCTCAGCAAAGGGAGAACATGTGACATATGTACTTGGGGTCTGATCAACATTAATCCTTTAAAAACATTTTAAAGTGGGGCTGGAATGATGGTTCAGTATTTAAATGTGCTTTATACTCTTGCAGAGGATTAGAGTTTGGTTCCCAGCTCCTGGTTGTAGCTCACAACCACCTTTAACTCCAGCTCTAGGGAACCCAACATTCTCTTCTTGTCTCCATACCCACACATAAATATAAATATATATATACAAATAAATGAAATTAAACTTTTATAAATATAAAGTAATCATTTTTACTGGAAATGCCTATGCAAACATTCAAGTGAATAATCATATCAAGGGACCATTGTACAGTATCACAATACAAATAAAATAAAAGTTATAAAAATTTAAATAGAGTAAGCAAAACTGTACAAAAGAGATTAAGACAGTCACTTGGTGGACTGAGCTCCTGTTGTGCAAACTTGATGATGTGAGTTCAGATCTACAGAACCCAAATAAAAGCCAGCACATCTGTGTGGCTCTGTTATTCCAGGGCTCAGGTGTAACCAGGTGCACACATGGGTCATAATACAGTGGAAAAGGGAAAGGAAGATGCCTGTCGATGACCTTTGGCCTCCACATGTACAAATTGGAGGGAGTGTATGCACACACACACACACACACACACACACACACACAAAATTTACCTATCAAAATGTATATACTAAAAACCAAATGTTAAAAAAATCAAAACTATATAACTACACAGATCAAGTTCAGGGAGTCATGCTTTAAAATGAAGTTGTGCAGCTGTAGAGATGGCTTAGTAGCTTTTAGTACCAGATTCTCTTTGAGAGTGTCTGGGTTGGATTCCCAGAACTACCATGTTATCTCACAACTGTTAATCAGTTCAAATACCCCTGACACCTACTTCTGGCCTCCTTGTGCCAAACATGATCATGATACACAGGCAAATAATCATACAAGTAACATAAAAATAAATCATAAATAAATAAATAAATAAATAAATAAATAAATAAATAGCTGTTGTGGCGATGGAGATGGTTCAGCAGTTAGGGGCCTTATCTGTTCTTCCATAGAACCTAAGTTTAGTTTCCAACACCAGGTCAGTGGTTCAAAGCTGCTTAAAACTATAGCTCCAAAAGACCAAATTTCTTTTGCACACACACACACACACACACACACACACACACACACACATACACCATTCACCCTCACACAGAAACACATAGATTAAAAACAATAAAAATATTTTAAAACCCTGATTATAGCACACAAAAGTATAATTGTAATCTATCATAATATTAAGACAATTTTTGAAAATGGTTATCACATAATCATCTTTTAATTAGAGAGTAATCTTTTAAAAAATGATACAGAAAAAAAATGATTGCACTGTGTAGTTAAATTAATCCTAAAGCTTTGTAAAGAATGAGAGTACACTTAATATTTCAGGAATCAATGACTATTCAGTGTTATTCAATCTAATCAGCCACATACAGAAATAAGTATCCTTAATACATCGTAATACGTTACTGTAGGGTGACTCTTTTGCCTAATAATGCTTTTAAAGATTCTGCGAAATGTCTTACCTAGGTAATAATTCAAAACATTTTCTAACAATAAAAGTCAATGAAGAGATATAAAATTATGATAGCAAACTAAGGGGTTATTTAAATGAACCCACAGTGGAAAGATGGGATATACGTTTTAGTTTAATGATTTAAAAAAAAAAAACACTCAAGACCATAGTAAGTAGCTTATTGTGACAAACTCTACCACTGAACATATATAAGAACTAATTTATAGTTGAGGACTCAGAGAAAAACTAAAATAGCAATATTTACATGTCAGGATCATCTAGCAGTAATAAAAATGTATTACTTCAGTAAAACAAAAGTCTATCATAAATTCAAATTATCATTATAATATCTATTAGGTATTTGACATTCAGCAATCATTATTGGGCATAACAAAAGCTAAGATAAACTAATCAGGTTACTTGGAAAAAACATACACATACGTACAAGGTGACCAGAAACACAGCTGATAGAAATCCAGTTGCTAATTCCAATGTGTTACAATAATTATAATTAATTTGTGTGATTAAATGCAAGACAAAAGAAAATTTGGTCAGATGAATATAATTTAAATAAGACAGAAAATGGAAAACCTAGAAAATTAAAAACAATAATCAAATCAAGGAACCATCAGCTGAGCAAACTAATGTAAAATCGGGGAAAATTATCAGGCAGAACATAAGTCAATAGACAGTGTCTCAAGCCCAGAGTAAGAAACAAAAATAAATAAATCAAACTGTGCCAAGAATATGACACATCAAATATCTGACATCATAGATGCTACAGAGATTCCAGAGAGAGTAGAAGACAAAGAAAAATGAAACAATATATGTAATAGGTTAAAAAAGTCATTAAAACTGTGCAAAGATATTATCGCGATTAATATCAATTTCCAACTGGACAGGATCTAATATCACGTAGCAGATGCATCTCTGCACGTGTTTATACTTGAGTTTCTACACTGAGTTCATGAAATGCAACAAGATACCTTAAATGTGGGCAAAACAACGCCATGAGCCAGCATCCAGGAATGAAAAAAGGAGAAAGAGAGCTGAGCACATGTTTGTCTTTCTCTGCTTCTTGATGTCGTGAATGTAGACCCTTGCCTCAGACTCCTGTCATGGGTTTCCTACTATGATGGACGAAACCATCAAACTACAAGCCAAATAAGCCTCCTATCCTTAGTTTCCATTTGCCAGATATTTTACCAGAACAATAAGAGAAAGTCACTAATACAGATTTGATGCTAAGAAATTTGGCTGTTATGATAAACATGTCCATACACTTCTTAGTCCTTTTGAACTGATTTGAAGGAGTTACATAGCAGAGTCCGAGATCCTGGAGTAGGAATTTATAATGCTCTAAGATGAACGGACCTTTCTGTTGAGGGCTTGAAAGACCAACATGCCAATGAAAGAGAGCAGAGAAGGCAGAAATGGCCCCTAAGGTTTCAGGGAGCAAAAAAGTACTGTATCAGGATCTGGACTAGAAGTTATTGATATTTTTATTCAAATAGTATGCTGCATTCTGCTCATGTCCTGAGAAACTGTTCAAAACTCAATTCAAAAGTTATAGACTAAATTATTTAGGGGAAGAATTTTCAGGACAGGATAACGTAGAGGTTGTGTCCTGGCTACTGCCCACTTCTCATATCTAGGTTTGCAATAAAAGAAGACAACAGCAGCACACAAAAAAGATAGGAACAATATTTCATTTAACTGGGAATAAAGCCCACAGTATATAGAGAAGCAGACACACACACACAAATGTAGTGTTTTCTGTTTTATTTCGACAATCGTTGTCTGCTTTATATAAGTGAAAATAAATAATGGGATTTCAGGCGATAGTAAAGGGATGAGAATATTCATCTAGAAACAGTGAAATACCTTCCCGGTGGACATGAGGGTAGTGTTTTGCTGAAAGGCATTGCTAGTGAAAGCTACTTATGCTAATTAGTCTGGAATATGTTACAGATGTGATCACTCTTTATTTGCCCCTCTTTTCTCTAGTGTTTTTAGTAGTGACCTGGTTTGATTTCTTCCTCAGTCTCTTTTCTTTTAAATTACTCATAGGTATCCAGTGTGTGTGTGTGTGTGTGTGTGTGTGTGTGTGTGTGTGTGTGTGTGTGTGTGTGTGTGAGTGTGTGTGCATGGGTCTTGTGTGTCTCAGTGCATATGTGGAGGTCACAGAAGGTTTGGAGCAGCTGGTTCTCTCCTTCCACTTTAGAGTTCTCAGGAATCAAACTTAGGTTGCCAGGCTAGGCAGCAAATGTCTTTACCCAATATGCCCTAACACCAGGATTCTCCCTCATTTTCCTTTGTTTATCTTTTATATGTATATTCTTTTGGTTAATTTAAGGTTCCTCAAAAAAAACAACTTAGAGTTATAAAAATATATTTTAAGTTGATAATAACATTAGTATGTTCACATAGAAAAATTCTTCACTCTTCTTTTCCCAATTAAATAGTTTAGCCAATTAAAAACTGATTAATGATGTCAAATATTATAACTTGCATATTATGCATCTATTATCATACTTTATGTTTATACTTACCTTTCTCCATTGGCATTGAACTTCAATTACAGAATTTACAGTGATTTGTGTATATATGGTCAGTTTTTTTCTTTTTTTAAAATTTATTATTATTTTCTTTATTTACATTTCAAATGCTATCTCGAAAGTCCCCTATACCCTCCCCCTGCCCCTGCTCCCCTACCAACCCACTCCCACTACTTGGCCCTGGCCTTCCCCTGTGCTGGTCATTTTTTATTACAAAACTCTTTATTATCTCTATAGCTACCTCTAAGAACATCTTTATACTATTATATCCTTTTGTGTCCCTGTGCTATAACCTACATTTCAAGTTGAATTGTTCCTTTTAGAATTACTGATAATGCTAGTGGTGAGAATTCCTTTAGCTTCTGTTTATCTAAGGAAATGTTTCATTCTCCCTTCATTTTAGAAACACAGTTTTCCTAGGTAGTGCATTCTTTTTAAAATGTTTGTTGACAGTTTTACCATGAGACCCTTCTTTGTATTATATGATGTCTTCTGGCTTGTAAGGCTTTGCTGATAGCACAATGATGGCCTTTATTTTTTTTTTTAAGATTTAATTATTTCTTTAAATCTGGATATTGATTTCTTTAAACGGATTTTAAAAGTCTTCATTTGTTAATGCTTTAGGTAAGCATATACCCATGTCTTCATCCTCCTCTTCCTCCTCCTTCTCCTCCTCCTCCTCCTCCACCTCTTGCTCCTCCTTCTTCTCCTTCTCCTCCTCCTCTTCCTCTGCTTCCTTCTTTTTTTTTTTTCTAATGAATACTTTGTGAATTGATGGTACTCTGTCAACCTCCTATCTTCTTATTCTGTGAAGTCTATTTCTCCTTTCTGTTCCCTTGACTGGATAATTTCAAAAACATGTCTGTGAGTTCACCAATTTTTCTTGTGCTTGCTGAAGTTTCCTTTTGAATTTTTCTAGTGAAAACAATCAATTCAGTTGTGCCATTCAACTCTATCTGTGCCTTAGAAATATTTTCTAACATTGTGTCTATATGGTCAGTTTCTTCTATTGTTTGTCTTAATTCAATGAACAATTTTTATAACAGTTAATTTGACCACTTTGTCGGGCAATTCATAAACCTCTAATTCAGGACTGGATTGTAGAGTTTTCATTTGTCCTTTTTGTGTGGAGGCCATAATCCATATTTTTTAATGGTGCTTGACACTATGGGCTGGTGTTTATACATTTGAAAAAGCTGTTAGTCTTTTTAATACTGTACATCCTGACTTTGTACAGAAAAGCTTCACTTATAAATCTGGTGAGAATGTAAGGGGCCTCAGAACTTTTCTGTGGAAATATTCTCTCTCTCTCTCTCTCTCTCTCTCTCTCTCTCTCTCTCTCTCTCTCTCTCTCTCTCTCTGTGTGTGTAAATACCTAACATGTTTTTGGGGGGAGATTGTTCATTGGTCTTGGTCAGGCACTGGGATTCTCTTGATCCATTTATATTTACTTGCTCTGCTCTGACACACTGCCAACTTTCATTTATTGAATTTTTTTTTTTTTTGGAGGGGAGGTGGGGATTATCAGGTATCTAGAGTATGGCTACACTTGTCATTTTTTCTAAGTAACTTAAGAATTTAGCAGCCCCCCAGACAATTTCTCTAGTGTCTGAAGGGCTTTTAAAGTTGACCTATATTCTTCATCACACAAACTATGAGACTTTGGGGACATCGAATGAAAAGTTATGATTTAGGGCTGGAGAGATGATTCAGTGGTTAAGAGCACTGACTGCTATTCCAGAGATCCTGAGTTCAAATCCCAACCACCACTTGGTGGCTCACAACCATCTGTAATGAGATCTGATGCCCTCTTCTGGTGTGTCTGAAGTCAGCTACAGTGTACTTGCATATAATATAATTAATATATAAATAAATCTTTAAAAATGAGAAAATTTATGATTTAAAAGTACTGTGTTTATATGTTAAATTGAATTGATGTAGAGTGTGATGGCTAGCTTTTATCGTTAATATGACACAATCTAGAATCACATGGGAAGAGAGTATTCTAACTAAGAATGGTGTACCTTGGGTTGGCTTGGGGCATTGTCTTAGTTGTTACTTTATGTGGGAAAACTCAGCTCACAGTGAGTAGCTTCATTTGCTAGGCATGGGGCCTTGAGCTATCTATATGAGAGTGGGGTGATGATTATGATCTGACCAAACAAGCAAGGAAAGATGCATTCATCTATTCCTCTCCTCTCCTGCTAGCAGATGCTCCGTGACTAGCTGTGTGAATTTCCTTACACCTTGACTACCCCCACGATAATGGAGTAGTCACCTGGTATTGTGAGATAAAATAATCTCCTATTTAGTTTCTTCTTGCCAGGTTGATTTTTGTTTTACAGTAACAGAAATGAAACTAGGACAATGTGCTAAGGGCATGTAATGTGTATTAGGATGTATAAATGCTTTGAATTGGTGAAAAAGAAGCCAATCCCTCAATGAGTCCATCAAAAAGGCAGAGCATTTGACATATGCTTTAATTAGTTCACTTTTGGGGGAGAAATTGAAACTTGGTTGACAGTTTTCCACTTATTCTACAGCAGGCTGGGGAGGGTCTTTGGCCAGTGACTACATACTGATTTAAATCATTCATTAATTTTGTTCAAGGTGGCTTCCAACCTGGACCCTTTCCTATCAGCACTTAGATTCAAGCAAGACAGAAACCATTTCCTCCAGCAAGTCCGCATTCCAAATTTAGAGCATTAACTATATTACAGACGTTTCTTCTCTCTCTCGGGAGATGCTTGAAGTTAGAGCTTTCCTCCTGACTCTACGGCACTTTTCCAGAGTGAGGGCTTGTAGCAAGCAGTTTCATGTAGTCACCTTTTGCTTACTTTCCCAGAGTGCTGGGACCTCTTCACTGCTCTCTGGATTTCTCACAAAAGATTTTTTTCTATTAATTGTTGTCTAACCACTGTGTGCATAGAGGGAAAGGATTTTTATCTTGGATCCCTTTGCTTATATTAAATTCTTTAATTAGACTACTTAGTTCATTTATAGGTTACTGGTTCATGTAGGCTTAATTGTAACATTTTTACTAGAATAACACTTAGTTTCTATTGGTCTGTTTAGTCCACATTACATATCTTATTCCCTCTTGCACAGTTTCGGCTTTCAAATCTTCAACAATTCATTTTCCACTTTTATTATTTCTTAAGTTTTAACTGTTTAATGTTTATTCTAGTATTTTTTCTTAGATAAAAATGAATAATTTTAGTATTTAGAATGTATTGTTGCTTTGAACATCGACCAGAAAATACAAGGATCTTGGAATCACATAATATAAATAATGTATTGCTTTCTACAATTTATTTTTTTTTTGAAGAATTTCATACTGTATTTACATCTTTTACATTCCTTCCTCTCATTTCTCCAATATCTGTGTCCTCCCAGATTCTCATATTTGCAAGGCAAACATTATACCATTGTGATCATCTCTACCACACTTTCCTTTGTCTTGATGAACATAAAAAAATGAATCTTAGGCAGTATATGCTGTTCAGTTAAATGGTTTGTGCAGTGCTCCTATTTGGCCACTAGCAAGAGTAGGTGTGTAGAATAGGCTTCACCATCAGTGATAGAAATGACCATCGGATGCATAGGCTCTCTCCTTGGAGAGTATTCTTCTTTGGGAAACTCTTACCCATTTCTTAAAACTATATTCATTCTGGGCTCTTCATTGGGTACTTCTTTCATAAAGGGACTTTAAGTTATTTTGCAAATGATCTTCATTTTAAGGCAAAGAAGTTGCATCTGTAGTAAGGTTACCTTTCTTTTAGGGACATTTAAGAATTTTAGGCCTTGCTACTATAGAGATCCAGTCGTTCCCAAATTTAATTTAAAAAGATCCCTCATAAGGTACCATAATACCTAAGCAATGAGTGCAGCATTGTGTAGGCACCGTAAGGTGTGTATAATTTAGCTTTTATTTTTGTATATGTATTTTGTGAGTATATTCTGGATGCATCTATGGATCATTGCGGAGTCTGAAAGAATGGGCTATCTACTCAGAATCTGGAGTGACATGCAGTTATGAGCATCCTGACTTGGGTAATAGGAACTCAACTGGGCTCTTCTGGAAGAGCAGGAAGATGACTCTTCACTACTGAGTCATCTCTATGACTCCGTTGTAAGATATTTAAGAGGCATCATGGGCACTGTTACTTTTATATTCGAAATATTGAGCTCAATCCTCTTTAAGTCGTACCTACTTAATTAGTCCTTTCTAATTTTATTCAATTTACCAGTGCTCATTTCTATATTATTATTTTCATTTTATTTTCTTTAGTTTTAAATTTTTGTATGTATATTTTGGTAAAGCTCATATAAAGGAAGTTTATTCAAAGATGTATTAATGTTCCCCTGTGTTTGTAAAGTCATATGCTCCATGATGACATTTTATGCTGGTACCAGAAAGTAGTATCCTAATCTTTCCTAGTTAGGTTTTGTTAACAACGTGACTGGGAACAAGTTGGGGTGGAAAGGAATTATTTCCTGTTACAAGCTATAGTCCATCTTAATAGCAAAAGGAAGGCATGAACTTGAGTCATAAAATGTGGAAAGGATATTCTAAGTTTCTGGGNTAATTTCCACTTACCAGTGAGTGCATATCTAGTGACTTAGAATACCCAAGATACAATTTGCAAAACACAAGAAAATCAAGAAGAAGGAAGATCAATGTGTGGATACTTCATTCCTCCTTAGAATAGGGAACAAAATACCCATGAAAGGAGTTACAGAAACAAAGTTTGGAGCTAAGACTAAAGGATGGACTGTCCAGAGACTACTCCACCCAGGAATCCATCCCATAATCAGCCACCAAACCCAGACACTATTGCATATGCCAGCAAGATTTTGCTGAAGGGACCTTGATATAGCTGTCTTCTATAAGGCTATGCCAGTGCCTGGCAAATACAGAAGTGGATGCTCACAGTCATCTATAGGATGAATCACAGGGCCCCAATGGAGGAGCTAGAGAAAGTATCCAAGGAGCTGAAGGGGTCGGCAACCCTAGAGGTGAAACAACAATATGAACTAACCAGTACCCCCAGAGCTTGTGTCTCTAGCTGCATATGTAAAAGATGATGGCCTAGTCAGCCATCATTGGGAAGAGAGGCCCCTTGGTCTTGCAAACTTTATATGCCCCAGTACAGGGGAACGCCAGGGCCAAGAAGTGGGAGTGGGTGGGTAGGGAAGCAGGATGGGGGGAAGGTATAGGGAACTTTTGGGATACCATTTGAAATGTAAATAAAGAAAATATCTAATAGAATAAAATAAAATAAAAACGTGGAGAGGGCCACTTCTTGGTCTGCTTCTCTTCGCTTATTCAGCTACTATTCTAGGGTGGTTCATCCTATCCACTTAAAGCAGTGTAGAAACTCACAGACTCAATTTAGATAGATATGTGGTTCCTAGGTGATTCTGGATACCATCAATTTGGTGATCAGTATGAAAATCCACAGGTTTACCTTTGTTGACTTGACACACAAACTCATCTCTTTTAAAGATATAACCTTCTATCTTTTTGTTCCCATAGGTTTATATATCTTGTAATTCAAAATGCATTAAGGCAACCTCTATAATTTCTCATAGTGCTAGTAGTTTAAAAGTATAAAGTCCAAGTCTCTTCTGAAATTCAAGAGAATCCCCTAACCAAGCTCTTACAAAACAAAAATGCTAGTTATAAATTTCCACTATGCAAAATCATGCAATTAAAAGTCTGTAATACTAGAGAGGAATGGGGACTTAGTAAGTAGGGGTTGAGCCAAAATAGGACCAAATTCCTGGAGGGTACGAACCAAATACTATAGCTCCATGATGAACATCTGAGAAATGCATTGTGATTATCTGGGATCCCACAGGGTTTGGTGGGATGTCTGATGGCATAGACTCTGCTATTTGCAATGAAGAGCCTCCTACTCTCACTCCATGTTGGTAGCTTTCTTCAGCAGATAACTCCAACATCATGGGGTCTTTACTGTAAATTGGCTTTTTTTTCTTCACACTCGTGATGTGCTCTTAACTGTTAAACCATCTATCTTTCCTGTACCCATAAATTATCTCTCCTATTTTCAAAATCCTGTATTTGGTGGTAAGAAGACAGTGTTTTATGATCCAAGTGACTTTCTATCTTTATGACCCACTCAGTTGGCCTTCTATCTTACCCCTCTCTGTCCTAATCCAGTGAACTCCAGAAGAACCAGCCTTCTCTTTTTAGGACATGGAAGTGGCGTTCAGATTCTGATGGCTGGGTATTCAGTCTGTGGGATGCATGATTCCTGTAGATGTTAGAGACCTTTCTCACAGCGACATCTTTTCTTTCCCTCCCGTTGTCACTTTCTACAATGTCTTCCCAATATCTCTTTAAAATTTTGTCACAGCCTCAAGACTATCACCATCTAAAATGATCCTGTGTTTTTGTGATTTTTTTTTCTATTCCACCATCACTTTAACACACTAATTTCCTTTAGTGTGATGTCTGTCTGTTGCTACCGAGTAGAATTCAAGAACCCTACAGCAGGAATTTTTTTGTCTAGTTTTTGTAACATATTGTCTGAGGGTTCCTATTTTATCACAAATGCTTAATGTATATCAGTGAGGTGAGTTGTCCAGCCAAAATTCTTGTAGTTAAAAAATAAATCATATTTTAAAAGCATTTTAGTACATGAAATATAAAGACATAGTTCTTTACATTTGCTTGAAACTTAAAATTGGGTGATATTGCATCGTATCTTAAGTTTGCTGTGTACATCTAAATGATATCTGTTCATTTCAGTACCAGACAGTGTCTCCCATATCTTACATCTACATTGCCTGGCTGAATGGAACCATAAAGCATGATTCAATCATGATTGCCATCAATTCATCCCCTCACTAACTACAGTGCCATAGATAGACAGCTATGGGATGAAGGCATTCAGCTGAGAAAATCTTGGATATCGTTAAGAAAGCAATGGAAATATATTTGGTGTGGGATCTTTTTCTGAATATAATGTACATTTTTATCCCTCGATATTGTGTGCCATTTCCATCAATGTCAGACAGGAGTTGCCTGACCTTGAAATGTTTGGTGCAGGTGCCACGGATGAACAGAATCAGATCAATCAAACAGCTGATTGGATCATTGTGAGGCAATCAGTTATCATGAAGACCTAAGAAAAGGCATCACGCACTACATGAAATAGAACTATGGATTCTCTTTTAAAACCCCCAGTGACCTATATACAAATTACCCACCAAACTACTGTATGATGGAGTGGTATGCGAAAACGTCCTTGATACATATTCTTATTTCTTGGATCCTCTAAAATAGATGCACTCAATGAACAAGAAACAACAGATAGAATCTACATACTGAGAGCACAGATGCTGGGAAAAAAAAAAAAACTTTTTAAAAGCCACTTATTATGCCTTCGATTTTCTTTTAAACTCGGTTATGTAAATTGCTTTCTAAAACAATACGTAACAATGTGTATCTTATGGCACACTGTCAGCATAAAGAAGAAACTACTTCAAGCACTCAGTGGATTTTTCTTTTTCACTAAAATTTGCATCTTACTTGTTTATGTTTTAAAAGCATGCTTGCAGTCAATAAAAGCAATTACTCTAAGATTAGGCAAAGTTCTTATTGGATTAATGTCAAGTCATGTAAAATAGAAGACGATTCCCTTGAACGGCTGTGAAGCCTCATCACACTTGAGCCACACACTTCTCCAGTGACCTGGCAAAGTGATTCGGGGGACTGGAAAACTTCCAACTATATTTTATTAGTGTGTTTCTAGACCAATACATCTTTGCTGTTAGCATATGTAAGAAATCTAAGGCTGTCGCATGCTGGTACTCATTAAACATCTTACTCTGAACGTATCAAGTCTTATACTAACCATCCTTAACTAAGGAATTTGGACATACATTTGTTTATTCAGTAAGTTTTTGAGCCCTATAGTATAAAGCATTACTTTAGGTCCCAAGGAGTTAGCAACAAACAAGACAGTGTGCATAAAAAATAGGTAATTATAACTTGTATAAGTTAAATTTTTTAACATTCTCAGTTACTTGTGAGGGCAAAATTTGGGTCAAAGTGTGGCCTTAACGCCTAAGTCAGCATTCTATTCTTTCAACATCAATCCTTTCCCTTCCAAAGTCCAAGTTATACTGAAATATATTCACACAAAGCTAGAGCTGGAGACTACCTTCTAGGCCACCCAGAGTTTAGTTCTCTCTTGTGTTAACAATGAGGTACTGACTTTCAGACAAGTCAAAAACTGTCTCATATTGTATCAATAATACCTGTAAGTAGAGCCCCTCACAAATGTCAAAGTCCTCTGACTCTCAGTGGAATGATCATCCCACTCTGTTCCTTTCCCATAGAACAAAGGCGTGAGGCAATTGGTCCTTTGGTGGAAAGCCATACAGTTCATAGAAATATCAAGATCAGGATCAAAGCAGAAACCCATAGCCATTGTGTTACTGTATCAATTTTCATTAAACTAGTTTTGCTAAATGATTACGTTTACACTTAAGACTACATTTAAAAATAAACAATAGTGTTGGGATGTGTGTCTTCCTCACTGCTGGGATGCCAGAGTCTCAGCCTCTGAGATGAGAAACAGTGGGGTGTGGGAGAGATGCTGTGATTTTTTTTTTATCTCTTGTGTACCCAAATGCTGCTGGAGATCAAGAGAAGTTGAGAATGGTCATCTGCAAGTTCACCCTTCCCCTACGCACTAGACAGGAAGAGGATGGCTGAGCCTGGGATGTAGTGGAATCTGGTTTGTTTCTTAGTGAGCGCGCAGAATACAGGGGGCTGGAAGAGAGAAGGCCTTCTCCAGGAGACTTAGGCAAGGCTCTTTAACCCAAAGGTCTCCCCGACGGCGATCCTTGCTGCAGGAGACAGTCCTTGCTTGTCCAAACTGCTTTATTTTTAGTGAGATGTGGATGCTAAAGTCTTACTCAGGGTGAACCAGAGATTAAATACCTTTTGCAGGTAAGAATGCCCAGGAAGGGAAGATCATTGACTAAACACTCTGGGGCTATCTAGTTACCACATTAGCATGGAATACTCTAGGATTTTATGCTTCTTGACCTGTTATCATAGTTCTCTCAGTGGACTGTCATGTTTACTTGTTCTAGGACAGGTAGACCTGACGAAAGAGCTGGTTCCAATGCCTGTCATTCAAGTATGAGATTTCCAGGGGTGGGGGGTTGAACCTTCTTCAACCTTACAAGTTGTTCTATTTGGTGGCACTTTCCACTTGCCCCACACAATAGTCCTTTATGTGAGCTAAGAGCTATCTAGAATGGGAGAATAAAATGCCTGTTAAGGTCTATCAAAAAGAAGTAAGAAAGTTCAGTGGCGAAAGGGTTAAAATCAGATGTTAAGGATCCACAGTTGTATGATATTTACACACCACTGTAGAAGTAGACTGCTTATGTGCTTATGCTGTTTTCACTATTGACATGTTTTACTAATAGATATATATATATATATATATATATATATATATATATATATATATATTCAGTCCTGCCTGATTAAGAATTTGAAATTCATACCTCATTTTCTCAAACATAATTATGTAGAGATAGATAATAAAAAAAGTTTAAGGAGGATATATAATATATGATAGATGAGAAATAGATAGATAGATAGATAGATAGATAGATAGATAGATAGATAGAGATGATAGACATAGATAATAGATAGATAGATGGATAGATAGATAGATATGACATATAGACATAGATGAGAGATAGATGGTAGATAGATAAATAGATAGATGCTTGATAGATAGATAGATACATAGATACATAGATGATACATTAGTTATTAAATGATATTGAGATTATAGATGGCTTTTTTATGAGATATGGTTATGGAGCCTAAAAGTAAAAGTTATGATAACCGACAAGATTGAGAAAGGATGTCCCAGATCACATACAACTGTTTCTGCAAGAAATATCGAAGTATATAAAGTCAGTTGTAGTCATTATTCCTATTCGGTTAATTTTTAATCAATACCTGAGTTGTAGACGAACATTGACAGCTGTCAAGCAGTTTTATATAATGTTCTTGTTTGAAATCTGCCCTGTCATTGTCTTATGATTCAGTCACGTTATATTTATCCGATTATGATCAAACAGTATACAGTAATATTTTTTGCTAATTGAAGTGGAACTTCAGTTCTTAGGATAGGAGATGGTACAGAAGAGAATTGAAACACAGGGGACTGGGCTTGACCTCATGGGGATGGTGCACAGTTAATAAGTTTGACCTGCTCGTGATTTTTCATTCAGAAATGTCTTTTTATTTCTGCACTCACTGTGGAGTCTGAGTCTGATGTCAACATCCCCAGAGCAGTGGGCTTTGGTCTGTTTTCTTTAAGCTTGCCACAAACTCTGTTTGAAGGGGATTATTTGAGTTTGACTACTGGGAGCAACCCTGCCTCTCTACAGGAGAAGAGAGGAGCTGTTTATTTGACCAGCTGAGAGAAATGTACACAGAAGCAGACCTGCTAGAGTCATTGCGTCCCCAGGCCCTAGATAGGATACAGGATAACAGCTGTTTGCTACAGTGAGCAGATCAGAGGATTTTCACCAAATACATTGCTCTTCTTCTTTCATTAATATGTTTAATGGAAGCTGACTTCACCATGCTCTGTTTTGACTCTATCTACATTTTAGACTGATCTAATTGCTCAACATGCGAGGCCACCTACTAATAGTGGTAGGTGTCTTAGGGCTAGACGTTGACAAAAATAAAATAGAAATGAAATCAGAGCCATCCAGGTAACTGATAACATTTCTGAAGCTACCAAAGTACAATATTATGTCGGTTTTCTTTTGTTTTCTTTTCTTTTGTTTTGATTTGTTGTTTTTGAGTCTTCATTGTAGGTATCATTAAAAAGGATTCTAGATTTTAAGATGTGTCTCAAAAAGGTTGTTCATTTCAACAGAAGTTGAAAAACACATGAGATATTCAAGGCACTTTCCTGTTTATCTTCATGGTGTGTGTGTGTGTGTGTGTGTGTGTGTGTGTGTGTGTGTGTGTGTGTGTGTGCAGTGTAGTGTAGTATAGTGTAGTGTAACATACATAGGAGAACATGCATAATGCCAATGTATACATAAAGGAACTTTGACAATGAGAGACCCACATAACCACCATTAGGGTTGACAAATCACACATAGACAGTATTCATAGTGTCTTTCCTTTGTCCCTTTCCAATTAGTACCCTGGAGCTGTCCCAATAAAAGCAGATGTTATGCTGAGATCAAACTTGTTATGTTCTTTCAAAGTTCACATCAATGAACTTATCTTAGCCCTCACTCTCGTGAGAGCCCACCTTGCTGTAAGGAGTTATGGTTTGCAAATATCTATGCTCAGTAAGAGAGTATAATAGGGCTACAGCAAAGGTTTTACTACCCAATGGTGACAAAAGTGAACTTGTTCAAAAGATACACCAAATACAGAAGACGCTGCTCATTTTAACTTTTCCCAAGACAGATAGTAGATCATGGTGTGTCATCATGCTTTCTCTGGTTGTAAAAGATACCATCTATCTTTTTAGATATCTTTGGCTTTTTGATACTTTCTTGTTCAAATATGCTTTTCTTTTAAAATTGGCTATTTCTTTCCGTCTAAGATTACATGTGATTTGTTTAATTGGTGTGTTAAAATATTTGCAATTCATCTGTACTTCTCTCTTTAGCTTTCTAAATTTCTTTTGGAGAATATTCACAATATTAATGAATAATATGTATCTGAACTTTATAACTAAAGCAGTTTGTATCTGTTTCAGAAACTTTCTTCCATATCAAAATTATAACATTATTCTCATGTATTACTTTCTGTATTTATCATTTAACGTCATGAGTTAAAACTCTTAGAGTGACTATCTTGGAGTTCTGGCTGGAAGTAAATTCATTGGAGAAAGCTGTCATTTCCACTGTTCTCCTGCTAATCTTTGTCACGTGTCATCTGTCTGTAAATATGGCTCTTATCACTTCTGTCATGTCGCATTACTCAGATTTTCTACCAGAAACCAAGCAATTTTAATGACTGTAACTTTATCATAATCCTCAGTTCCTGTCCCTACCCATTCTTATCCTTCTTCGTGGAAGTTGATGTTGATAATTTTCTGTCATTTGCTCTCATCACTTTTCAAATTTTTCTTCCAAATTCACTTAGTGAAATATATTTTCTTTAATGATTTTTGTTATGTACACTAAATTTTAACATGTTGGCAATTCTATTTCCAACTCTACTAATTAGGAGATCTTTATTGAGGCAGATGCTAGTACTACATGCATGTACCACCATGCACAAAAGAAACATGTTTCTCATATTGCGTTTTTTCTTTTTGTTAGTAAATTTAACTTAATTTACTAAAGCTTTCTGTCTCTGACCATTCTTAGTCTGAGCCGGCTTCTGCTCTGTGGTCTTCCACACTGTAACACTCCTCACTGGCCTCCCAAGTGACTAAGTTTTTCTGTAGCAACTTACTTCTCATATACTGAAAAATATTGCGAGGTATTACTTTGAACCATTTCCTTGCTGCCACTTTTGGCATGATCATTAGCTACATAAAATTATGTTTGTTTTCTTCTCTAACAGGAAGGCAGCTTGGCTGTCTCTGCTGTATTCTCTAAAATCAGCTAAGTCTTCATACATGCTGCCTATTGTCCTTTGTCCTTCCTAGGAACAGTAGTGATAGCTGACAGTTACTATTATAAGCTGATTTTCCAACGATCAGACAACCCAGTTTGCTTTCTAAAAAGCATCAAAACCAACATCTATGTTATGACATTAAAGTTGCACAGTTCCGGGCTGGTGAGATGGCTCAGTGGGTAAGAGCACCTGACTGCTCTTCCAAAGGTCCAGAGTTCAAATCCCAGCAACCACATGGTGGCTCATAACCATCCGTAACAAGATCTGACTCCCTCTTCTGGAGTNAGCAACCACATGGTGGCTCATAACCATCCGTAACAAGATCTGACTCCCTCTTCTGGAGTGTCTGAAGACAGCTACAGTGTACTTACATATAATAATTAAATAAATCTTTAAAAAAAAAAAAGTTGCACAGTTCCTTCAAGTCTCTGCTTCATTTCAAAGTGCTTTCATATTCATCTTTGCATCACCTAAAAATATTCACCATGTTCCTTATTTTCTCCTTCTTTGTTCCAACTTCTAAGGAACCATCCACTGTGTAATAATAACCCTACCACCTCCTGCTCCTTCATAATTTGTCTTTTATACGCCTGCTAATATTATGGTTCTTTTTCTTGCTTAAAAGTTAAGCCTTGGTATGGAAATCTGGTTCAGTGAGTGACTGTTTACTATGGAAGCATGAAGACCTCACTTTGAGTCCCCCAAACCCATAAAACACAAGGTGCAGCAGTGCATGTCTGTAAGCAGATCAGCATCAAGATGGGAGTTAGAGACAGGAAGCTTCCCAGAATCTTGCGAGTCATGAGACACCCTCCCCCACATACACAAACAACAAACAACAAATTTTTTTGGCCTCAAATAAGGTAGATGGTAAGGACAGGTGTCTAGGGTTGTCATTCTGCACACATTGCACTGTGGCTAGTTCCCTAGGTGATCTAGTCAGCCTGATGTGGGTTCTATCCCTTCAGAACCAAAACCGATTATCAATGCAATATCTATATGTCAGAGGCCCAAATGTCACACAGGATGAATGGAATACAACTTTATTCTCATTCTCTTCCCTCTATGGATGGATGAAATTGTCATGTTGCTTGACAAAAATGTTAGTCTTAGGACTAAACTTTTGATCATTTTATAACTCTTGTTCTCAATATTTTAAAAACACTAGGAAAATTTTCCTCTTAAAACATGAACGTTCAGGTTACAATGGACAATGAATCCTTTGAGTTAATTTTTTCTATAATTCATTTTTATAATCCATCTTAGAAAAGTCTTTGCCAATATAAGATAATTGAATTCATGTACATGTTGATGTGTACTGTTATACAGGAGAATGTGAAGAGCAGAAGAAGCCATTTATTTTTCCTTAGAAGTGTAGCCTATGCTTGTTTTATAAAACACTGGCTTTCTACTCTTGAAATCAGTCTGGCGGTTCCTCAGAAAATTGAACATAGTACTACCTGAGGACCCAACTATACCACACCTGAGCATGTTCTCAAAAGATGCTCCAATGTATAATAAGGCCACATGCTCCACTACGTTCACAGAAGCCTTATTTATAATAGCTAGAAGCTGGAAAGAACCAGATGTCCCTCAACAGAAGACTGGATGCAGAAAATGTGGTACATTTACACAATGGAGTACTAGTCAGCTATTAAAAACAATGACTTCATGAAATTCTTAGGCAAATGGATGGAACTAGAAAATATCATCCCGAGTGAGGTAACCCAATCACAAAAGAAAACATGGTATGCACTCACTGATAAGTGGATACTAGTCCAAGATCCCAGAATACCCAAGATACAAAATTCACAGACCACATGAAGCTCAAGAAGAGGAAGACCAAAGTGTGGATACTTCGAATCTTCTTAGAAGCGGGAACAAAATACCCACAGAAGGAGTTACAGGGACAAAGTGTGGAGTAGAGACTGAAGGAATGACCATTCAGAGACTGCCCCACCTGGGGATCCATCCCACATACAATCACCAAACCCAGACATTATTGTGGGTGCCAACAAGTGCTCGCTGAGAGGAGCCTGATATAGCTGTCTCCTGAGATGCTCTGCCAGAGCCTGACAAATACACAGGTGAATGCTCACAGCCATCCATTGGATTGAGCACAGGGTCCCCAATGAATGAGCTAGAGAAAGGACCCTAGGAGCTGAAGGGGTTTGCAGCTCCATAGGAAGAACAACAATATGAACCAACCAGTACCCCCCAGAGCTCCCAGGGACTAAACCACCAACCAAAGAGTACACACACGTGGAAGGACCCATGGCTCCAGCCACATATGTAGCAGAGGATGGCCTAGTCAGACATCAATGGGAGGAGAGGCCCTTGATCCTGTGAAGGTTCTATGCCCCAGTGTAGGGGAATGCCAGAACAGGGAGACAGGTGTGGGTGGGTGGGTGGGGAAGCACCCTCATATAAGCAGGGGAGGGGGGATGGGAAGGGGGTTTCTGGAGGGAAAACCAGGAAAAGGGATAACATTTGAAATATAAATAAAGAAAATATCCAATAAAAGAAAAGAAAAAATAAAAAAGGAAAAATTTAAAAAGCTTATCTTATATATGTATGCAATTGTAAATTATTTATGTACAACTTTTTAAAAAATACCTTGGGTTTTATCTAACATGAGAATTTGTAAATAGAGGTAAACAGAGGTAATATTATTCTAAAACTTATATGAAAAAGTAATTGAACTAGAGTACTTGAAAACATTCTGAGAAAAGGAAGAATAAAGTGAGGATTACTTTACACGATTTCAAGATTATTTATCCTTGCATTTATGATTTTGTAGTATAACTTAATGTACCAGAAAAATGAACCTACGTTTATCACCATGCAAGCACACTATGGCCAACAGAAGTTGGATAAAGCTGCAAGATCAAGACAATGGAAGAGGACAATAGCTCTTATGAGATAACATAATTTATTCTAATCTTTGCCATATTTTGGTCAAATCAAAGACTTGATGCTGCAGTTTTGTGACAAGAGGTGTATAAGATGGGTATGTTTTTTTCTACTGTGATACTAGACTTTACTATAAAATCAAGTGAATGAAATAGACCAATCAACTCCCATACCGGCATTGCGCATTTAATGTGTTTCATATTTATATATTCATGGCCATAGACCAGTGACTGAATGAATTTAGAATTTTTCCATGTAAAATTAGAAGAGAAAGAAGATGTTTTACTCTTGGGTTGCAGTAAAATTGCCTTGGGATGATTTGGACTGAACGGATACAATAGAGATCAACTTAGCCATTCTGAAATAAAGACCGAAAACTACTTGCAATTTTTGTCATCGATCATAATCTCTAGAAGCTACACACATTCTTCTGAATAGCCATGCCAAAATCTAAGTATCAATAATTTGTTTTCTGTACCTGAAAAAGAAAGCAATCGCAAAGACTGGAGCAGGTGAATCGAATTTCTGATATTCCACCTCAGTTTCTATACCTTTCTTTTTCTAGAAATGATGTTGATTTCTAGATTCCTAGGTTGCAAAGTGAAAAGAATACCACTAAATTTTGATGGCAGAATGTAATATCAAATGACACCAAAGTTGAGTCTTACATTTAAATTCATTTGCATTTAAATCAATGCATTTAGAGATTTGCAATATACTATATACTTTCACTTGAATAAATACATGCTGCATAATGAAGCATTCAAGCTGTACATGTTGGCCAGAATCTGGTTTAATAAAATGTAAACTACTTAAAATAACCTTGCCTTTGTCTAAAAACAATACTATAAGACTATCAAGATACATATTAATGTTATTTCTTAAATGTTTTATTTTTAATTGACATATATTATGAAAAAAATAATATTTTCACCTCTATGATTATTACTTTGCACTATTTTGCATTTGCTAAATATAGAAATTGAACAGAGAAAAAACTTGATAAGTAGAAGAATATAAGATAAGATAAAAAAAATCACCATAGCTAGGAATCAGAAGGCTGCATCTTCTTTGTTGGGAAAAAAAAAAGTATGGCTCACAGATACATTTTGTGTGGTTGAACTAATTTTTATTCCAGTACTTTAAAACAATAAGCAGACCGTTCTTGGTATGGATGAATGCAAAGCACATGAATTGTCCTTGACTGTTAGAAGATTGTGTTGTAGAGTAGGAAAAGGAAAGAAGCATACATGGTACAATTCCAGACTCTGTTGTGTCGACTATGGCATTTGTGCATTTTATATCCATCTTTCTTTCACTGCATTGACAAAGCTTTCAGCCTTGTGGCTCTATGGATTAGCTGATACATGGAAAAATTCTTGACCATAGGAAAAAATATTAAAGGAAGTAGGTTCTCAAATATTGTGAACTATTTATGCCTCTCTACTGTAGCAGCGATATCCCCACAACTTCTGAAGAATGAACTTTGGTTTCAGAAAACAAGAAAGAAAAGAAAAGCAAATGAGATGAGAGGAAGGAAGGAAGGAAGGAAGGAAGGAAGGAAGGAAGGAAGGAAGGAAGGAAGGAAGGAAGGAGGGAAGGAAGGAAAGAAGAGGGCAACCTCTGATGCTAACTTCTCGAACCAAGTCAAGAAGTGGTGTCTTGGGCTGGAGACATGGCTCAGTAGTTAAGAGCACTGACTGCTCTTCCGAAGGTCCTGAGTTCAAATCCCAGCAACCACAGGGTGTGTAATGAGATTTGATGCCCTCTTCTGGAGTGTCTAAAGACAGCTACAGTGTACTTACATATAATAAATAAATAAATAAATCTTTAAAAGAAAAAAGGAAAAAGAAAAACAAAATAAAACAGAGTATATTGGCAGTGGTGGAACACACCTTTAATCCCAGCTCGGGAGCAGAGGCAGGGGATCTCTGTGGGTTAAAGGATAGCCTGGTTTCCTAGTGAATTCTAGGATAGCCAGAGGTACACAGAGAAACCCTGTCTTGAAGGGTGGTGTAGGGGGAATGGCTTCATAGCCATTTAAGATCTAACAGAATTCTGTAGGATAGAAACTTCCACATACCCCACCTAGTACTCAGTATGTACTTAGAGGGTCCAAAGCTCCAGTTCCAGGGGATTTGGTGGCCCCTTCTGGCCTCTACAGGCACCACATACATGCAGACAAAACTATAAAAAAAAAAAAAAAAAAAAAAGAAAGAAATGGTGTCTTCTGCTCCTAGCTCCCTGTGGCTATATGCACACACCAAAGCCTCTTCATATCTTACCACTTTAGTTTAAAATGGAAAGCGACCTAGAAACTACTAATTTCTTTGTAGGTCTTCACAGAATTGATTAAAGCACCAAGGTGTTAAAGTATTAACTGTGTTGGACTCTACACTACAATTTTTCAGTTTTATTGAGTGACAGTGATATTGTTGTTTGGAAACCATAATCTCTTATATGGGTTTATGTTCTAAAGTAACCCGGAAAAGGATTTCAAACCCCACAGGGCAATCCTAGAATAAAAATAAACCTTATAGTAACTTCAAGCTCTCTTCTCTAACTAACGGAATAGACATTAGTGGTGATTTGAATAAGAAATATCCTCCATGATTTCAAGTATTGAGCCAGTACAGAGTATAATAGCCTTACTAGAAGTAAATTTTTGAGTATGTTTCATAGCCTCCTACTCTCCTAAATACCATGCTCTCCTAAATAGAGAGTTTCCTCTCTGTCCTATAAAGTTACAACTGACTGTATAAGCTCTCAGCATCAGGCTCAGGCTGCCTTGACTATCACAGCTTCTAACCCTATAGAACAATAAACCAAAATTGTCTTAGTCATAGAATTTTATCACAAAAATATG
Source organism: Mus pahari (assembly GCF_900095145.1). NCBI lineage: Eukaryota > Metazoa > Chordata > Mammalia > Rodentia > Muridae > Mus > Mus pahari. The sequence continues at coordinate 29,276,742 of NC_034595.1, read as the reverse complement.
GAAAAGTAGATAACACAGACCTGTTTCAGGGGTATAACTCTCAAACTTCACACGCAGACTGTATTAGTCATTGCCTTACTGTTTCGTTGTAGCAAAATCCTGACAAAAACCTTAAGGATGTATTCATTTTAACTTAAAACTCCAAAGACCCAGTCCATCATGGCAGGGAAGGTATGGCAATCAGTGAAGGAAACAAACGGTTGGGTTGCATTCACGGTGCAGAAGCAAAGAAAGTTGGTTGTTTCTGTTCAGTTTCCTCCCTTTGCTCAATCCAAGATCTTGTCAGTGGAAAAGTACTATCAATATTTGTCCTATGCCAACTAACTTAGTGTGTAAAATCTCTCACATAAAATCCCAGATGTTATTTCTGTGGAGACTCTAAAGACTGGCGAAATGACAAATATGATTAAACATTACTTTTACATCATAACTTTCTATGCTTTATCCCGATATGATGTCCCCATCACGACTGTGCAAAATACATTTAATCCAACTTCAGAAATCCTCATAGTCTCTAACAGTCCTCTGGTTAACAAAAAGTCCGGAGTCTAAGTCTCCTCCAGGACTCAAGTCGATCCCTTGATTGGGAGTTCCTATAACATCAAAACCAAGTTCCACACTTCCAAACTACAGTGACCCAGTATAAACAGGGAAGAACGGAGGCATACAAAGAAACAACCAAGTCAAAGCAAGCAAGAACCCAGCATGGCAAACACTAAATTCTAAAGTTCCATGTCTGGCACCTGAAGCTAGTTATGTATTCTGCCAGGCTCCAAATGGCTTAGAGAACCCCACTCCTGGTGTTCTACTGCCTACAACCTTTCCCGAGCAGACTCCATTCCTCACTTTTCTCTGCAAATACCTAATGATTCTAGCATTTCCAAGATCCTGGGGTTTTCATTTCAACTTAGCTTGTACCTTCACAGCTTCCTGCAGCAACTTCTCAAAGCCTCTCTAAGGAATCTGACCCAATCATCCACTGTTTGGTCTCAATGACTCTCTGCAACCATAATGCAAGACCCCACTGATCTTTCAAATCTGTATCTCCCACACCTTCAGAACCAATAATACATGAATGGCACTACTGAGTTTTGCTGACAAGTCAAGATAGATACTGGACCACTTGGAGCAGTTCCAGAAGCTTCTGTAAACATATTCTGGGGAATCTATTTTAGACATTACAATGTAAGGGACAGGGAACCTCTTCCCCATGATTTGCAATTCAGACTCTCTTCTTTCTAATAAATTTATGTTCATTCAAGATGAAGTCTTTGGTATCCAGAGTCTAGCTCTCAGAATACAGTTGCTGCTGCCCCAGTCAGTATAAAGTGCAAGGTTTCACTAACAATTACAGCTTCACTTATCTATGCCTTAGCCATAGGATTAAAAGCCTCCATGATTTTTTCTCATAAAATGTACATTTTGTATACCTTCTTTCTCTCACTATAATCAAAGATGACAGAAGTATGCAGCTGCCATGCCATGGTCCTAATGCTATCCTCACATGAAGTTCTCTCCACCAAACAAATTACACTCATAATACATATTGTTCTAGCTTTCAGGACATTGATAAAATATTATCAGAATATCACATACATGGCCTCTAGCCCAATTTTCAATAGAGTTTTTTTTTCAGTCTGAAACTTCATGAGCTAAACTTCCATTGCTCACATTTCTTTTTTTTTTAACTTTTTAAAAATTAATTCTTTATGAGTTTCACATCATGCCCTCCAGTCCTGTCCATCTTCCCTTCCCCTTATATCATAGTTCACATTTCTTTCCATATTCCAGTCTTCTAAGCACCCACCAGAATGCACTTTTAATCTCTGCTTATTATGGTCTAGAGCTTTTCTAACCCAAGTTTTAAACTTTACTATATTTCTCAACCAAACCAGTTCCAAACAGGAAAGAGACACACTATCAAAACAGCCCACAACTCAATACCAATTTCCTCTATTAATTGTCTTTGTTGTGACAAAACAACTTGATAAAGGACAGATTTCTATTGACTTATAGCTCCAGGTGACATGGTTCATTGTGACAGGGAAGGTTTGTCGAAAGAAGCAAGGCCCAAAGTGGGATCCAGATCAAGGGGAGGTCCCAAGACCTGCCACTATTACTGAGGCTATGGAGTGCTCACAAAAAGGGACCAAGCATGACCACACTCTGGAAGACCCAACAAACAGCTCAAAGAGTCAGATGCAGATATTTGCACCCAACCAATGGACAGAAGCTGGTGACCACTGTGGTTGAATTAGGGAAAGACAAACTGAGGAGAAGGAGGATGATCCTGTATGAGGACCAGCAGTCTCAATTAATCTGGACCCCTGAAATTTCTCAAATACTGGACCACCAATCAGACAGCATAAACCAGCTGATATATAGACCCTAAACACATATAAAGCAGAGGACTGCTGGGTCTGTATTCAATAAGAGATGATGCACCTAACCCTCAAGAGATTGGAGGTTCCAGGGAGTTTAGGGGTCAGGTGAGGTAAGAGGGTGGATGGTGGGGACATTCTCCTGGAGACAGTGGGGTGGGGAGGTGGTATGGGATCATATGGTGGGCTGGGTGGGGGGGAATAAAATCTGGACTGTAAAAAAATAAACAGGAAGTAAGGTGCAGCTGGTCATATTGCATCCTCAGTTCAGAAGCAGGAATTGATGGGCTGAACACAGGTGTTCACCTCCATTCCTCCTTTAATCTGGTCCAGGCCTAGATTCCATCTGATGGCTCCACCCACATATATAGTGGATCTTCTTATTCCAACTAATTTTATGTAGAAATTTCCTCTCAAAAGAGCTCATGGTGTGTTCCTATGGTAATTTAGTCCTGTCAAGGTAGGTAGTTATGACACCTCCCTTGTCCCTTACCTCTACACAATTCCCAATGTCACATTTAGATAGCAAAAACAGCATAAAACTAATCTGTGTTCCTTATCCTCTGTACACACTGAAGCAATTTCATGAGCATCAGTTGTGGTTCTTTTTTAACATTTAACATTTCTACTCAGTCTAGTAAAATTATAACTATATGTGAATTAAAAGTAATACTTAAATATTTATGCTATTTTGTCCTGTAATCAAATAGTTGATTTGGCGTAATCATCTCAGTACTGCTGCATTAAGAGTCACTGAAAATCAAACTCTCCTTCTTGTGTTTCAGTATTGGTAAAGCATCTGTTTTTTTATGTCTCAAATTAAGGGCCTTTTAGAGATTATGCCATACGGAACTTAAATTGGGTTCCTCTTTTCCCTGTCTCTCTAAGGCTAGCAATCATTCTGGAGGCTCAGAAGATAAAGTTCTCCCTTGCCTCCACTGAAAGCAATGAGGGCAGCCTGTTGATTCTCTAGAAGGTCTTTGGAGAGCGCTGCTAGACATCACTATTTTTAAGTAATAGAAAACTATGAACCTTCTGTCCAGGATACTCTAGGCTTGATACAGAGCAAAGGCTAGTAAGCTATAGCCTGTATACCACCTCTCTCTATAAAAGCCGTCCCGAAACAATACCACTTGCCTGCCATATGCCTAACTTTATGGCTGCCTTAACAACAACAATGCTACTGAGGTTTGGAAAAGATTTCATGCCTTTCCAAAGCCTTCAAACCTTAACATCTGTTCCTATAAAAGACAAGAGAAGACAGAGAGGCCGGGGTGTTATACAGCCCTTCTCTTAAAATAATATCATCTGATTAACTGGCTTCCATTCCTCCTTAAAGACTAAATAAATGATATAGGAAGATTTTAGAAACAGGATGCACATAAGTATTCTTCTATTCAAATTTTTTGGAATGTAGAGAAGCGTTGTTTTCCTACATATATCCTGAAATAAGCCTCCAAATGGAAACAGTATTTATTCAGCTCTCTCAGTCACAGGCATTTTTTTTTTTTTTAGAAAAATTTCACAAAAAGGATTGAACAACCTTCCTGTTATAATCACCATTTCTCTCACTTTGACCTATTGTTAAATCACATGTTGTTGGATATAGTCCCTGTAGAATGGGAAAGAGACTGGCATTTTAGTTAAGTAATTAGCTGCAATTTATATAAACTGTGTCTTTATATAACTTCTAATTATAACAACTAGCTTTTCGGTGTATGTGAAGCATAAAGTGTGCATTCAAGCAATTAGAAAGACATTATCAAGCAACTTCTACTCTCCTTCTGAAGCTGAAAGATACAGAAAATAAAGTTTGTGGCATTTTGTCTTGAAGCAAGAGTGCTATGCTAATATAATTATATATCTGCTCATATCTTTAAGCTCAGAGTTGATCCTTTCTGGGACACATAGCAAACCATCCTGGATTAGTTTATAGACTGTGCAGAACCAGGCCAGCCAGCCAGCGTCTGGATAAAAACAACTTAACAGTTTGGGATGGGCTGAGGATTGGGGGAAGCCTAATCAGTCCTTTAATCCAGGTCAAACAGTCACTCCCCAAAGCTTAATGTTTCTCCAGCAGTTTGCAGTTTTTACTGCTTTTTTGATCATCTACTTTTTTTTTCTTTATTATGAAATGTTTCAGGACCCAACAGCTGGTGCTTGCTGGCTGAAGGAATGAACAGGAAGACAATGTGTTCATGGAATTATGGAACAGGCTGAGAAGAGAATTTATGCAGAGTTTTATAAGCTTATTCAGGCAGAAAATAGATTGAGGTGTACAGAGGAAATAATGTGTCATTCAAAGCTCAACTTACAGACACAGCCTCCACAACAGAGAATCAGCCATGAGCTGCTCTTTCTCCAGAGTCCAGATGCAAACTCTAAAATCAGCAAAACCTTAGAAGCAGGCAGCGGGTTCTCCCTCCTCGGTGGCTGTGTTTTTAGGTCGAAAGAAGACTAACAGAATTCCTCATCTTCCAGTCAACCCTACTCAGGGCCCCAGTGTAGAAACTTGCCAAAATAGCGAACTCTCCCGCTCTCAACTTGGGATGCACTAGGGAGAGCGAATCCTCTTTAAGAGCAAGAAACATCTCAGATCACTCGACTGAATTCGGAAGCTCTTTTCCAGGGAGCTCTCTAGGATCTCATAACTTCACCTCCCTTCATGTTGCTCCCACGTGGTGTCACTTGTGATTCATCTAAGTGCTCCACACAAGGCTCTGGGCTGTGTTTCATTCTTCTAATTTGGAGCAAACAGCACATGTCTACTTAGCTCGTGGGAAATGACAATCATATTTCGTTAGCATCGCTTGCTGTGTTTTGCTTTTTTAATCGTGTTGGCTGAGTTTCTGTCACCAAGAGCTTTCCCTTGATTCTTTTGTTCCTTGTTTCTGTTGATTGTCTCGATTCTGTTGTAGAAGCAAATTCATTATTCTTGGTGGTTCTCAACCAACAGTCTATGTGCCGCTATCTCAGGTTGTACTTTCTGACAAGCTGTCACAACACTGTTCGGAGGAACTAGTTCATTGGTATTCTTAATACTCAGAGACACTTGTCATCCTTTCTAAATGGTGACTTCCCTCCTCTGTTCCCACCCTCCTCCCCTCCAAAATAGATAACAAAAACAAAAGACAAGAATCTGAAAGAGTTTTTGGAGTACAGATACCGAATTTGCTTTCTAAGCAAAAGTTCTACTCGAGTTGTCAGTTTGGTAAGACTTCATGAGTCCCAAAGTAATTCTCAGTTAATACCTACTGTCTCTAAAGGGCAGCATTTATTTAAGAGTGTCATTTTTATTTAGTTGCACAATCTTTATTCGCTTGACTCTGCCCAGAAAGAGACAAAAATGACTAAACTGGTTAATGTTCACAAAATGAATGAACAACCTACATGTGCTTTGCATGAATGGTACAGACCCTTGCTTGCATCAACTATTGTGCCAGAAAAATGTCTTTCATAGCTCTGCACCAAGAGGCATTCTTAGATATTTGTAACTAAGGCAGGATATTTATTGGTGTCATTGGCATCCATCCTTAACAAGTATGCATGTGTGGGTCCCTTGCCAAACAAATAAAGCCCAGAGAAAATATAAATTAATAAAACTTTAAATACAATGTTAAACATTCTCCAGATAATGCCTCGTCTCTGGTCCCATTTAGTCTCCAACATTATTCTGTTATTCGTTATCCAGATGGTATTAAATTGTATTTTCTATTAGTAATGAGGCAAAAGCTCATTTTGTCATCCAGAGAGGCACATTGAAGTTTTCAGTATTCTTTGTAGCCATGTGAGGTCCACGCAAAATCCACTGGCATGTCAGACTTTTAAAGGGAAACATCACCTGTGTTTAAATGTTGAGTGCTCTAAACTCTAACAATAACATACATTGTTAACTTTCAACTTGCTTATCTTCCTCATTCCTTCTGCATTGTCAAGACCAGGCCATTTTCCTTTTAGGGTACATATTGTGCCTGTAGGTATACTCAAAAGTAAGCTAGTTACTGGCATCTTTACCTTTACAAAACTGGGGGAGGAAAACAGGTAACTATAACTTTGAGGCCATCTTGGGAATGAAGTCAAATGGAAAAAAAATGAACTCTGTGTTGCTTGACAACAATGTAATAGACAGGTAGCACCGACGAACAAAGATGCTTGGAAATGAGTTGACAGGGACTGCTATGACATCAACTGAAACAATCAATGTGAGACACTGCTAAAAATAATAATAACTCATCAGAATCAAAGAGTAAACCTGCTTACTACCAAAACTGAGCATGAATTAAATTTCTTGGACCCACATGATAAAATAAGAGAATTTACTCCTACACGTTGTCCTCTAATATCTACATGCATGTTACAGCATATGTGCATTCATGTATTCACACATATACACAAATAAGGAATGGAATAAAACATGTTATTTAATTTAAAACAACTTATATCATTTCTGCTCTTTCCACCCTCTAACTCCTCACATGTCTTCTTAACTTTGTAGCCTCTTGGATATTATTTTTTATTATTATTATCATCCCATATGTATGAATATATATGTGAATACCATCTGCTGGGTCTACTTAATGCTACTTATATATATATATATGATTTCAGGGCTGATGACTTGGACTTGGTATTGGATAACCAATTAGGGGCCTCATCCTTTGGAAACACTAATTGTCCCTTTCTCAGCATTTCTTAGTTGCCTGTAGTTTGTCTCTTAGACAAACTAAAGGGTAGACTGCTGTGAGATTTCCTCCTTTGATATTAGCATATCTATTGAAAGGGTCATTATTTGGGCTTGTCTAGGTAGGATATAATCTCACAGAACTCCTACTAATCTTCTGCCTCTTACCATCTTTACATCCCTCTTCCAAGATGTTCCCTGAGTCCTAAGTGCAGGAGGAGTATTGTAGCTATGTCCATTAGTGCTAGAACCCAGCCCCAACGTCAGATGGCCTTTCCATTTAGATCAGTTATGACTTTTTGCTATGTTCTCCATCTGCTGCAAAGAGGTACTTCTTTGATGAGGGGTGAGAGAAACAGTTATCTGTGAGTATAACCATAAGTTTGAGGATACAGTTAAGGACTATGCTGGTTTAAGAAAGTGGCGGTTGTAGGTTCCCCTGTAACATCCATGATCTCACAAACCTCTAGTAGTTCTCTAGATTCCCAGTACAAGGTATGGTTTCCCTATAATTAAGAAGGTTCCGTTAAACAAATGTTGTTTATCACCAAGATATGATTGCCCCTGTTGTACTTTTAGGTTTATCTTGCCAATTTGGTTATTGTTGGGGTCCATAGTCTTCACAGCTAGGTAGGACAATTGATGCCCTGACCTGCTAGTTACCTCCTTGAGGTCTAGATTTCATAGTACCATAAGGTGATTTGCAAGTTGCTGAAAGAAGTCAATAAAAAAATTAAGGAAGCTTTTCAGAAGAGAAATATTGTATGCCAACAACACTGGTACACACTGGAATGATCTACTGAGGTACATGACATATATTTGTGAACCTGAGAAACTACCCATAAATTAATAAAACAATCATTCAATCTGTGATAAACTTTCTGAAAACTCAGGATGTCACTAAAACACTAGAGAACCAGATATATAAATATCCAAGAATAAATGAAAGTGGGTAAAAAGGCAGAGGTACCCTTAAATTCAAACTACAGTTCTAGTACTATTAGTAGGATACAGCTCACTACAGGATGTCCAGTTATTCTCATTATTTATTTCTACTGTTCTTTGATTAAACAATGCAACTTCTATTGACTGAAAATGGAATATCACTAACTCATGACCTAAAGTTCAAAAAAGAAGTTATATTGACTTATAGCTATGATATATTTTTGATTCTAGTTATAATGAGCTGGAAATGCAAGTATGGCATACTTTTATCCCCAGTAAAAAGTCCTGTGTATCATACCAAGGTTCATAAGATACATTTCACCCTGAAATAAGAAAGGTCCAATTTCCTATCTGTTTCTTTGTGGAAAATCATATCTCCAGTGACTCAAACCAGCTCTTGCTGCTTTACCTCCCTGGCACATCTCACTTCCTTTTTCAGGTGACCCAACCCCAGATCCTTTAGAGACCTGTATTTCTCATTCTCTATTGTGAGTCTGAGGTGAGCTGCTGGTCTCATTTCTCTGCTGTCTCCTGGTACATGACTCCTAGCACCAACCTCTTAGCAACAGTCATCAATCCGGACACATCCATTTGACCTTGCCAGACATCCGGACACATTCCCCAGGATTCTCCTCTGTAAAAACTGATAAGGAGGAATCCACTTTCCTCTTTCATTCCAAGGCAATAAGAAGGAAGCTATCTGAAGCGTCGCAGGAACACTGGGCCTGAAAGAAGAAAACCACCATGTAAGAAGAGTCGAAGATGAGAGACACAGGAAGAAGCAGCTCACTGGTGCCTGTAACTCCAAGTCTACTCGCCGTGTGCAGCTTCATTAAGTAAATCAATAAACTCTCTTTTTCATGTGCAAGCTAGAGAAAATTGGATTTCTTTCACATAAACAGCCTTCTAAGAAATACGTTGTTCTTTTTCTGCCAAAACTAAGGAAACCTAAAATAACTTCTCGCATTTTATAGACTTCTGCAAACAATTCCAAAGAAAATGTACATTTTTATTTCACCTAACTAGGAGATACATTTGGGCAGGAGACAATCTGGGATTTCAGATCCCAGTTGTTGCTCCTGGCTGCAAGATCCCTGAGTACTGTGGTTGGGAGTTCAGCTCATGACTTATTGTTTCTAAGACGTCTGTACTCTATTTGTATATTAAATTGAATTGAGCATCTTACAGGAACTTGTAGTGCTTTCTGGAACAATAATTTCCAGGTGATTTCTGGTGTGATGGTTTTCTCATTTAAGTTCGTACCTCCTTGGAGTATAATTCTGTTTCCTTATTTGAAACAATGAAGACAAGAACCATGGAAAGTAAATTAGTATGGACCTGATTTGTTTAATAGCTTCAAATGTATGTCTCTCACCAATTTGTTAAAGCTCCTATCTTTGGTAATATAATTCATAGACAAATATTTTCATAAGACAGGTACTATCTGCATATCAGTAAATAGTGTGTGGCGCCAAGAAGACAGGGAAGGTTCTCAGCCATTACAAGTCAAAATCAGGACAGCACACAACCCTGTGGGGACAGGATAGATCAGCTGCATTGCTAAGACTGAAGGATGTATTATTTAGAATTTAAACTAGTAAGTGAAAATTTGTCAGTTGTTTAGAACTACTGAAGATTGTGTCTCAGCTAGCACCTTAGATGGATATTACAGACTATTCATGTTGAAATTTCTGTTAGCCTGAAGGGAATGAATAATTCGTTTTAGCATCTTGTTTGAACCAGATATCACCATTGTGATTATGCTCAGTGATGTTGATAGCCCCCTGTTTTATTTGACATTTAGAAATTCTAAAATATGTTTCTTTTCCAACAGATTCAAGTACAAGAGTTAAAACAGGTACAAAAGCAATTTTGAAAAACTCAGGAAGAGTTAATTATGAACAGCAGGACCAAATGCCTTTACACAAGAGTCCAGGTGACTGTGAATTAGGGAGGTGTGAGGCTACTCTGCAGTAGAAATGCTCAGAATTTGTTTTAAAATTAAGACCTTTAAAATCTCTAGGATTTTCAAGCTTATTAAAGGTTTATTAAAGAAGAACAGTACACCTTTGTGGGAGGAAAGGATAGAAGCATATGGTGTTGCTTTCTTAAGCCTCACACGAGAAAATGTGCCAGGCAGTATATGTCATATGAAAATACCACAGTATAAAAGTTCTGGAGTTTCAGCACCTGCTTTCAAGTTAGCAAATAACTGTGGCTTCCTTCCCATATGAGTGAAAATACAACTTGAGTTCTATATCACTTCCATGGCTTGTAACAGCTCAGTATCATTACAAAGAGTAGGTACTTAATAAATGTGGCTTACTAGTTTTCTCTTACTGAATTTTCACATCTGCATTTCTAAAGAAGTTTAGAGAGGTCATCAGAAGGAAACGTTTCTCAAACCTGAGCTAACCCACAAACAGATTCAGATGGCAGTACATTGAGGTAGATCTACAGTGAACATGTCAGCTACTCAGTAGTGGTGGGATGGACAGAGACTGCAACATCTGTAGGTGTTCTTTTCTTTTCTTTTCTTTTCTTTTCTTTTCTTTTCTTTTCTTTTCTTTTCTTTTCTTTTCTTTTCTATTAGATTATTTTCTTCATTTACACTTTAAATGCTATCCCCTTTCCAGGTTTCTGCTCCCAAAATCCCCATTCCCTCCCCCTGCTTGCCAACCCACCCTCTCCAGCTTGCTGATCACCAAGGGACTCTCCTCCCATTGATGTCTGACTAGGCCATCCTCTGCTACATATGCAGCTAGAGCCATGAGGTCCACCATGTGTTTTCTTTGGTTGGTGTTTTAGTCCTATGGAGCTCTGGGGGTACTGGTTAGTTCATATTGTTGTTCTTCCTATGGGGCTGCAAACCCCTTCAGCTCCTTGGGTCCTTTCTCTAGCTCCTTCATTGGGACCCTGTACTAAGACCTCTAATCAGTGTGATAGAATTTTGTGACATATACTGTAGTAAATAATTCTAAAATGAGACAGAACTTTATTAAGAAAGTCTTTAATGTATAATTAAGCATAGACATCAAAGGGGAGAAAGGCGCTGACATAAAGAACTATCATACATACTCAAGTGTCCAAGTGTAACTGTGGGTTTCTCTTGGGTGTATTAATAGTATCTACATATATGGTGTTGGTGGTTTCTAAGTTTACGTTGTTCAAAGAATTTAAATGTGCTATATATGAACTTAGTGAAGAATGAAATTATGAATGTTTTAGGAAAATAATAGGAATAATGATGATTATGTTAAATTGATCTTCATGCCAAGTATTAAACCAGCCTCCATTCTATCCACTTAAGGTATAGCTTTACATAATTGTTCACTTTTTTAAAGGTTTATTTATTTCATGTATGTTGGTACACTGTCACTGTCTTCCGACACACCAGAAAACAGCATCAGATGCCCATTACAGATCATTGTGAGCCACCATGTGTTTGCTGGAAATTGAACTCAGGACCTCTGGAAGAGCAGTCTTAACCGCTGAGCCATCTTTTATAACTCATTGTACAGTGTTTATATACTATATTATTAGATTATCCTACTTTTGATTTACTGCTTAGATGAAAATATTAGTTTCTTGTTTCCTACTATATTGGGAGCATAAGAGTTTCTATATATAACACACATAAAAAAAAAGAGAAGAAACTGTAAAGGAAAAGGATGTGATGAATGATACCCATAAGAGATTTAAGTTCCTATCATAGAGAATTATTTAACATTAAAACAGTAGTAATCATGATACACACTAAGCAGATACTGAGCTAACCTCCAAGTGAAGAATCATGACAAATTGTGGTATGTTCAATGCTATCACTATCTGTAATTTCTTTGGGGAGGTTTGATGAAAGTACCTCAAGGAGAAGAATTCTGCTAAAGAAAATAAAGTAAATACAGCTGAGACTAAAGTGATTTAGCATCCAGCCCAAACCATCTTATCCCCAGTCAATCAAGAGATGTTATATCTCTTTCTGCCTTTACATGCTACCAAAGTTACACTCCCACCTTTTCCCTTCCTTCCTAACTCTTATTTTATCTATCCCAGAGTTTAGTAGGTAGGAAAATGACTGTTCTAGACACTGTGAAGTTACAACATGTAAGCATACACCAACCTCAGGCAGGCTAGACCTAGAGTACTTAATGAGAGTCATTAAGTTCAAGTCCATTAACACAAAGTGTACATGACCTCATTCTATTTCAGTTCATCCTCAAATTCTTTCTTGGATGAAGTAACATATGAACATATATGGTAGGGGATTTCAATACGCAAGATGTACTACTTTTTCATATCAATGACAAAAGATTACCTGACTGAAAGAATGTAAGGAGGAAAGGATTTAATTGGTCAAACATTTCAGCAGAGTCAGACCATGGGTACTTGGAAGAGCATTATGGCTTAGAAGTGTATGGTAAAGGGCTTCACCTCATTGTAGAAAAGGAAGCATGGATCAAGACTCGACAGGGGAATAACCTCAAATACCTACCTCCCCTAGCTTGGTCCTTTTCCCAGCATTTCCAGATCCACCCAAAATAGAGTTATCAAACAGAAAGCAAATGTTTAGAATGACCTAACACCGGGTAACCTCCCTGGGATTTTCTTTTCTTATATTTATAATTAAGAAATTGTTTCTGAAGCTCTGCAACAATTATATTCTGTGTTTGTTTATCCTGAGATACATATCCATTGTCAAGCTCTTAGATTGAACTTTGCCCAAGTTGGAGGCCAGATATGAGATCTAGAATGAATCACTTCCTGATCTCACCTATTTATGGATAGTCTACTATCGTTTTATTTTTATTATAAAGCACACATAGCCTTATGCCTTATACATTGTATTGTAGGAGTTTGAACTTTTATGCATTATTGTACAGATCGATTTAGCTTTCATTATTAAGGAGAGTTACAAGTAAATTCTTTAAGATAGAAGTAAATTACAATTGACTGAAAGTTCTTCATATACATAGCATGGTGTATTTGTTCCTACTGATACTTCAGTAGATTCAACTGAGGAGCATGTAGGGAATGGGATACTCCATGTAGAATGAATATAGGAAAGGAGGGGTCACTGGGTAATAGTATGGTAAACAAAGATAATTTTTATTCAGTATATAATCATGGCCTTGACCTGAGGTTAAGGTTACAGTAGCATAGGAAAATTTCATTATTTCTCTCGGGGCCATTAAGGCCTTATGCCTCCTTCCACCTCCTTCCAACATCTTAATTTCCTTTATCACTAATCTCTCATGTAATATTGGGTTGCTATAGTAAATTACAGTACAATTAATAGGTTCTTATTGGTCCAAGATTGGTAACTATTAAAATTTGTAGTTTGTGCATATTTTTCTTAATTTTCATGTAATGTCAACTTTTATTGGAGAATCCTATCTTTGATATACATCTATCCTTTGGATCTTCCTGGATAAGTTAAACCCTTAATTAAAAAAAAAAACATTATTTTTATGTGAATACTTTCACTTCTTTATTTTATTTATGTGAGCTTTCTTGAATTTTTTCTTCTACTTAGCATAGCATCAATTATTTACTCCATTGTTTAGAAAATGGTCTGGAAATCCCCATTTACCATGCACACTGCCAAGAATTTTTAATTTTAAGAATGCTTACAGATAATGAGGGCAATCCTAGCCAGAGGGTAATAAGAATTTGTGATTAATCAGGACTTTGTATGGCAGAACTGGAATACTTTTTATTAGTGAGTCAGTGAATTGAAACCCTTAAATCTTACTCAATTGAAGAACAACATAGTTAAGTTTCAAAATAAGTACATAATAGTTGAATGTTTATAATCACTTAATAAAAGAGTAAAGAAAATGTGCAAGCTACCATCATTAGTCATAATGGTAAGAGCAATTTATACACTCAATGCTTTTATTCAAAATAGCCAGCGGATCTATGAGATTGTGTCCAAATCTACTTCAAGTAAAAGCACTAATAATGATGGTATTATATATGCATAGTTGAACAATAAACTATTCTCCTAGAAAATGTTGTGTGAAGATTTATAGGAAAATGTAGATTTCAGTCTGATGCAGAACATAGAACAGTTGGAATACCATCTTTATCTCCAAAGACATCAGGTGGCATTTAGGCTATGAATCACGGCACTCTACTTAGGAGGTTCAGAGAAAACAAATATTTAAAGTACACACACACACACACACTTATATCAGGCCAGAAATCCTCTTCACAACCTGTCTTTTTAGTACAGAAAAAACTTGTTCCAGTTTTTAATAAGCAGTAACACAGCATAACACAGTTAATTTTGCTAAGAGTTTTCACACAAACAGGAAGAAATCTAAGCTTTCCAAAACAAAAAACAAAAAAACAAAAAACAACAAAAACAAACAAACAAAAAAACAGGCAGATACATCTTATAAGATAATAAATAATTTGTCCTGGAGTAGAAGGACTTGGAAGGGTCCTTGTGGTCATACTAGCTTGTAGACTTCTTCCACGAATCATGGTTGTGAATGATATGTGACAGGAAGGAGTTTGCCCTTCGGAGTAAGGAACCTGAATAAAAATAACGAACGAGGGCAGGGCTGCTCCTAGCTCTGGTGGAGGAAAAGGTTTAGTTTAGATATGAGGGAAAGCACAGCCAGAGGCACCTGGCAGAGTCCAGACCGAATGAGACCATAAACAAAGATTTATAGGAAAATGTATGTGCGAATATTGAAAGAGGAAAGGAAAGGAAGAGAAAGGGAGCAAAGAGAAGTCTCAGGAATGCAGAGACCAAGAGGCCAAGAGACCATGAAGACTCGCTTCCAAAATGGCTGAGATTTTATAGCAATCAGAGAAGCAGTGGGGAAAGAAGGTAAGCTGGTTAGTTTAGGGTATGGGGTAGGGTATATCAGCCAGGATAACTGATAGGGACCTGATAGGGACGGAGGAATATGTCCTCAGGCCATAATCCTCTTTGATATGTTAAATAGGCACCTCAGTGAGCCATTTGTCTTGAGTTTGAGACCTAACAGAACTCACCGAAGTTAGGCTGATATGTCTGGGAAATATTGACAGGTCCTCTGGTTGGACCGTGAACCAAGGGCATCAACATGATTTCCAAGACACTTTTTTTTCTGGAGGAGGAGGTGGCACAAGGATGGGAGGTGGACCTGGAGGAAATGAGAACCAAGTGTGATCAGGGTTCATTGTATGTTGCTCCCAAATAATTAATAAAACTAGTATGTTGAAAAAAAATTACCTGGGTTATACTGATACTTTCTCCCTTGACATGTTTCCAAGAAGAGTTTTCAGATCCTTGAGAAAAGTCACTTACACATAAGGAATTGTTTGTTTTGAAAAAGTTACATATAGAAAAAAGTACTTGAAAACAGTTTAAGATAAAGAGTCTAACAAAACCAACCAGATTTTAAACAAGAGTAACTGCGCTTCAGGTTTCATTGCTAAACATTGTTATACATGCCAAGGGCTTTGTCCTCGTGTTTGTCTTTGTTCACTGTGCTATCGACTGTAGGCCAGATGCTAAGCTAGGATCAGAAAATGAATAATTGAAGAGATACAAAGAGAAAAGTAGAATCATATCCATCTAGAGGTAACCATCTAGGTACCCAGACCCATGGGCTCTTGTACTCCTGCAGTCAGTCCTCTAAAGGACCTCACTAGACTCTTCTGCAAAGAGAAGAAGCCCATCAGCAGTAGGCCAAGACGTCCAACCACACTGCACCAAAGTCTCCAGACTGACTAAAAAGAGGCATCCTATAAAATATCCTCTCATATTGCATTTGGTTTCTGCAACTAATAGGTGCCAAGAACTGCATGGTGTTCTTGCATGCACCAAGCACAGCATCGCTGCGTCTAAAAAGATTTCAGTGAATTAGTTAATACTTCTAGCCCAATTTTGTTGATGACTCTCCACAGTCTGATAACTCACCTCGAGCCAGAAAGGCAGCAAATGGGAGAAGTGCATTGTAAGCAAAGGTTTATCTGACACTAGAGACTGCCTGCCTACTCAGAAGTGTGAGCTCAAGAGCCTTGCCACAGGCTGAATTATGCCCGAAAAGGGGTCTCCTTAAAAAAAAAAAAAAAAAAGTTAGGAGTGCATGTAACAAACAGGCTTCCTGCCACATTTTCTACTCTGTTTCATTTGATCCTGATTCTGAGGATGGCAAGAAAGGAAGTATTTAAGCTTAAATTTAAAAAACAAACATGTAATCAAACAAACAAATGAAGAACAACCTGAGCATGAGGAAAATTAAACAACTTGATCAGTGTCTCTCAGTTCATGACTAGAAGGGCTAGGACTCTTCCAGAGCACCACACATTGCTGATCTGCAACTTGAAATGGGACGATACCCCACCACCGCCATGGTGATCACCCCTTGTATGGATCTACAAAAGCTATGAAAGGTCTCAGATTCCTCTTCAAAGCTGAGGTGAGTATTAAGTCTGGCAAGCAGGAGCCCTGTTGAATATTTGTGCCTTTGTTTTTTCTGACTTGTAAATAGATTTCTCTTTTCTTGATAGTCTCTGCAGGTAGAGTATAATATTTAAGGCTTTTCAAGCCTGTTTCTGCTGTGCTTTCTGAACAATTCTGTACACTACTTACCCAAATTGGGCCCTGTTCTGCAGTTTTTATTCAGGTAAAACTAATAGTTTCCCCCAGAGTGAGGAATGTGTAATCAATCCCATTGTTTGGTTTCAATGGGTTATTATGGGTGGAAGAATTGCTACAGCAGAGGCAATTTAGAAAATCAGGTACAATTGACTCCCACCAATTTGCATACTATAGTCCCCAAAGCAAGAAGTCCCGGTATTTCAACTAGAGATAGTGCAATCATTAAATGAGACCATGGAGACAACAGGAGAGAAGAGCTGAGAAGAAATGAGGGGAGTAGCAGCAAGAAGAGGGGGAGGGGAAAATAAATTTAGAATAAAGTCCAATCCAAAAACTGGGGTGTGGGGACTCTGAGTGTTTTCCAATCTCTGGTAATTCCAGTAAATATTCACAGTAAAAACCTTCAGCAGACAAATCTCTTTCAAGATCCCGTTAAGGCTGGATTTTACCGCGGTGCTGTCTGACAACACTGAAATGATATATCTTTCTACAAGACTGATACTAAGCTAAGGAACAAAATTCCTATTCTAATATGGACTCAGGATAAGATTTTTGAGTGGACTGGGCTAGTTAATAGGCTTCTTTTAATGCTTCATCTATATAAGTTCAGCTGAGATGTTTTCTGGATCTTCTTTCGATGATAAAATGCACTGCTTATAACACTAGCATGTCCCTAGGAAAGGATGAAACAAAACTTTGAGGACACAACCTTGGTTACTGCCAAATCACTTGTCATGTCAATGGGTGGAAGCCAAATAAGAATGAAGAAGAATAAAGGGAGGAGAGAATTCCCTCTCAGGACAAGTGCATCTCACGAGGAAGGGGAAGGGCCCTCCATCATGGCAGTGGGAGCCAGGGCGGCCCTATCCATAAGAAGTGGTGCTGTCAGAGAGGTACCTTACCAGAACTTTCTCAAGCACCTGTGGAGAAAGGAAAGAAGGTTGCCAGATGAGAACACTCTGAAAATAAGTTATAACGCCGGTAGAGTCGCACACATCTCAGCAGTATCATAGCAACCCCCCACGAAGGAATATATGAACCACTTTCAGAAACCTGGAAAGTTTATGCAATATAATAAGTAAAAAACAAAACACTGCAAAAGCCACAACCTGAGATGATATTGAGCTGAAATGCAAGCCCTGATCGACTCTTACTAGACATGCTAGTTCAGTATGTCTATATATGCAGGTTTTTATTTTCTCTACTAGACATTGTTCACTGTCTCACTGTCTCTTACCTATGGTATCTTCTCAGAGCCATTCCTAAATGTACAGAATATTACCTGGGGTCAGAAAACAGTTATTGTACCTCCCTTCATCATTATTTCTGCTCCACACCTGCCTGCTTCATCTACTTAGGTCATTAAATGAAGCTCCTTCTGTTTGTGTGTTGCTGGGAATTAAGAGTTCAAAGGCAGGCTGGCGCCAGTGCTGGGAGCTGCTTCAGTGAGGAGACAGCAATATGCAAGACGAGAAGCAACTGCAGCTTTGAGAAGCTGCAGCTATTTGCATTCCTGGTTTCAAAAAGATCACTTTCAGTATGTGGCAATGGCGGAAATGGATGCAGTCCTCATTTCTAGGGCTTTGCTGGGTGGTGGCAGCTGGAGACTCTCCTCATCTACAACCCACAGACCCTCGTGCAAAGCAGGAGGTAAAAATGCCATTGTCCTTAAAATAAAACTTGCCTGTGGAGCTACATATTGTAAGATTTTTTTTTAATTGGTGGGAAAAATCTTTTTGTAGACAAAAGAATACAAAATCCAAATAAAACCTAAACAGACACTGAAAATTAGTGTTTCTCATTAATAACTATAAACAAAGCTAAGTTCTCAAATATGCCAAATAGTCACATTGTCTTTGAGGGCAAAAACAAAATCCCACTATCATCTTCAAACTCTAGCCAGCTTTCTCCATGACTCTCTGAGACATATTTTACTTCTTCAGTAACCTCAAAAATGTTTTTATAAGTTATTTCCTCCATGTATTTCTTTGTCTTATAGTTATGGGGGACCATATTTTGGCCTCACTACATAATTTATCTACACTTCCTTTCAAAGAAAGGATCAATACAATGATGAATATGTCATTACAGGAGCTATTCTTTCATACAATTAATATATGCTAACAATTTTTATTGAATTCACACTTCTATCTATATATTTACTAAACAAATATGAGTTGATAACCTATCAAATATCAAGAATCTTCTAAGTATTAAGAATACAATTATTAAGGACCTGATAGGCTGACTCAGCAGATAAAGATACTTGTCATCAAGGTTGATAAACCCACATTTGGAAACGAGAAAATTGACTTCCAAACACTGTCCTTTGACTTCCTCACATATCCTGTGGCATGCACTCATAAACTCTCTCTCTCTCTCTCTCTCTCTCTCTCTCTCTCTCTCTCTCTCNTCTCTCTCTCTCACACACACACACACACACACACACACACACACACACACAAAATCAATAAATAAATGTACTAAAAATTTTAAGACTATAAATATTGATAAGGTCTTTCCTCGAGCCCTTACATTTAAGCAGGGGTAGTAGATACATAAACATGACTATAAATTGTAATTTATAATATGTTGAATGCAAGGGATATTCATTTTTCTAACCTTGTAAATCTTCCTACCTCAGTGACTGAGTAAATGAGGACTGTACTGCTAAACAAGAGCTAAATGCCCCAGAGAGCAACAGTAGTTAAAAACTGGTGGGGAAATGAAGAAATGGTGACATATGAGTTTGGGGAACGCTGTAACTCCCAAGAGTCTAGCTCCATTATTCTTTCTGGCCTAGCCCTTTGATTGGCTGGTTCCTATGTGCGTGGTATCTTTTATACATTAAGTGCAATCCTAGAGTGGCAGCCAGATGGAAAACAAAAACACATTTAGCTTTTGAGCCAGAAGACTTGGTATGTACTGTAAAGATAATAGTGTTAGTCTGTCAGTGGTACGTGCTGATTGAGGATGTAGATAGTAAATGGACAGGAAACAATAAATCGTCTGAAGCTCTTCAGGGGAAGTTTATGATCTAGTTGTAGTTGACAGAGAATGGGAAAAAGGCAAACATCTGCAGGAAAGCCTCAGCATGGTTCACGTGATGCAAAGGCACTAAGGTCATGGAACATCTGTGGAATCTCATGTTTGCTGGCTGACATCTGTGTTTCTGCTAGGTAACATGTTGATGCTAAATAATAAAATGCCATACACATTTTTCATGCCCTTCTTAAAACATTTTCTCCTCTTGTCTGATTTTTCCTTCTTGAATTTTTTTTCTTCTTAGGTTCCATGATCCCACAAGGTTGTTTTGGTTGTTTGTTTTTGTTTTCCTTCTCATGTCCAGGACTGATCAATTTACCACTGTACATCATTCTCCTCCATCTAGGAGTGGCTCCCCACCCTCATATGTCAGTTTTCTCCATGATTCCACTGATCATCACTTGAAATTTCATTGAATTCTACATTCAGTTCTCTACCATTGTTTTTGCAAATATGTTGCCAGTTTTATCATTTCCATTCTCCTCAACTCCATGAGCATCTCATCAAAGACTTAGAGAATATTTAGTAATGGATATCCACCAGCACATCAGGCTCAGCCATGGACCAGCTCCCTATATTATTCTATCCACTGAAGGGCCAATCATCTCCAAAACTGCACCACTTTAGTGTATTCTGGGACTGAGATACCTGTAATCACATTCTCCCACTAAACTCTACCTCTGTTCTTCCTGTTCCCTTAATTTATAGTATCTAGATATTTGTGTTCTTTCTCCATGTCATTCACTAGGTTAGTTATTTTGTTATTCTGAAAGTCTTCTTTGATAATATCTCTGTAATAAGAGTAATTTAAGATAATGCTTTTTAAATGAAAGCAGTCAACAGTCAAATAAACACACACACACATACAGAGAGACAGACAGACAGACAGACAGACAGAGATAGAGACAGAGAGTCTAGTTGTTACTATGTGCTTAATCAAGCCTTTGTCACCTAACTTGTAGTCTATGGAATTCTCCATATTTCTATCGTTGTGCTTATCATTTTTAAATACAATTACATAAAATACATATTTAATCACTATAATATCTGAATATATATATATATACACACACACACACATATATATATATATATATATATATATATATATATATATATGATCAATAGACTATTGGAATGGATTATATTGGTTAGCAGTTTGACAAGATCTAGACTTGCCTAAAAATCAGGCCTCAATTAACCAAATTGAGAAGACCCATCTTAACTGTAGGTGGCACTATGCCATGGGATGGAGTCTAAGTAAAAGGGAAAAAGTGAGTGATCACTCAACATTTATCTGTCTCTGTCTACATTCTGATTGTGGGTGCAGCATAAACAGCTTTCTCAGGCTCCAGTTGCCATGGATTCTCCACCATAATGGGCTATACCCTGGAACTGTGAACCAAGACAATGTTTCCTCTTTAAGTTGCTTTTGTCAGGGTGTTTTATTATAGTAACAAGACAATTTTAATACACATATGTGGTCCAAGTCATAAATGTAAGCCTTGTATGCCATGAGAAGTTTCCTTAATCATTACAAATTACAAAAAGAAACACACAAAAGGTAATTCAATAATAATGTTCCATTTAATTTCATATGTCCTAAAAATTCTGTTACATTCTTTACATTATATAGTATATAATAACCAATGGTAATGAAACATCACAGTTTATTTCCTTCAAATCTTTGAAGTTACACATCTTAATTATGAACAGCTATATTTAAGATCCTGTTAAGTAGATGTGGCTAGGAGATCCCATATTGGATAATGTAACATGAAAATATGCCCTATGTTTCTTTTTCCCATTTCTGACTCACATTTACCTATATACTTCTCCCTTTTGATAGAATTCTTTTATGATAACACCTCAAAGCTCTTCAATTTTAAGTTCTATTCTCTCCATGCAATCCATTTCAACCACCATGAAATTCATCTCCTTAAAATGAATTATCTGAACCACTCTGAGGTCGGTTCCCCTCTGACCTTTTATATAACTAATACCAAAAAACAAAATCCTGACCAGACTGCCAATGTTTGGAAGATTATTGCTGCTCCCTGTCTATTACCTAACTCTATATGGTAAAATGTCTTTCATAGAAATAATACAGTAAATATTTGTTAAGCAGTGATGACTTATGGAGTTACTATAAATAAACAGTCTTTATTTATCAACAATCTTATACAATGAACCCATTGATTCTAACAGCAAAGTTTACTATATTCTTCAAAAGTTGGACTTTATAAATTTCATTTAAAATTTATCTTCTCAGTTGTCAACTGGCTCAGAGGTAAAGGTAACTACCACCAAGTCTGGTGTTATGAATTCAGTACCCAAGACTCACATGGTAGGGAGAAAAGCAACCACATAGTTTATCACAATGGAAACTGTGACATACATACACATGCAAATAAATATTTCAAAAAACTTCTGAAATGTCACATTTAGCTGTGATTGAGGATAAACGAAATACTAGAAACACAAGGATTACCCAAATTAAATAGAAAGTTGAGGTAAGCTGTTATAATTTTAGTTCTGAGTCACGTTTCTATGGGGAACAATATGAATATTGATATCTAAAATATAGTGAATGTAACAGGATATAATCCATATATTGCCTAATTATTTTATGCACATAAAATATTGCTCAGAAACACATTTTGAAGAATTGAGAGAAGAATATGTTAGGGAAAGTGGTTAGATAAGATATCTTCGACATCACTTTAGGATAGAGTTTTGTACAGTGAATCTGGATGGCAAAGCTTAGACAGGTGCCTTGTGTTAACAGATAAAAATTAGGGTGAATTGCATTTCTATATACACCAGAGGCAGTGATCAGATTTCACAGTGAGAAATACAGATCAAAGTGATGAGTCCTGGTGTGAAGGGTAAAGAACTTGGATAGTTCCTATATTCCCTCCATCACAGGGGACCTGTGTATTACTTCCTATCACTGTACATGAGGTAGAGCACTAAGTAGGCCAAATGGTGGTTAATTTGAAGGTTTGGGGAGAGGGAGAGTCAGTCTCTTTAAGGAAATGGCTGCTAGTAGGTAGAACATGCTCCAGTAGATGTTCTTACACTTACGAGTATGTGAACAATTCTAATTGGAATCAATGGGCGACAGAGAAAGGGACAGGGAGTTAGAAGGAATAGGGGGTGTACCTCTCGGAGGAATTCAGGGTAACTGTGATCAAAATACATTGTATGCACATATGAAATTAGTAAAAATAAAAGTATTTCATCAATTCCAAGAACACATCTCAATAGATTTATTAAATGCTATGGAGGTGACATGGGTTTAAAACAGAATAAATGGGTCAGAAGGGAGAAGAGGAATTTTTGATGACGGTAGTTTAGATGTTACTGAGTATTTTTTTAATAATATTTTTGCCAAATCTGATTTGTTAATATGAAAATATGATCTTGTAATATTTTATTGAGTCCAATCAAGGGAAAAGGCCCACATTGAACAGGAAACAATTCAGGAGCTGTCATCAACTATGATGAAAAGCAGTAATACTAACGTTACCAATGAACCCAGAAAGGCTAAAATTGAACAAGAGCAGGAACCTGGACTATTTAATGACTTTGCTATTTAATGACATGGCATCAATAGCCATGAACTGTCCTGAACTGATGAGCAGTCAGTTTGCTGGAGCTTTGCTGCAGTCCTCCTGAACCCAGTTGCTACGCTGCTTTTCTGTAGCTGATGACTCCTGATGACTTACAAAGCCTTATACAGTCAGAAAGCCGCCTGCTCCTCCTAATTCACCATCTCACTCCTAACTTTTCTCATTCACTATCTCCAACCCTCCAGACCATATTTGTGTTCTCCAAACAGCAAAGCTTGTCCCTGTGTGAGTTTTATATTCGTATGCCCTTTCTAGAAGTTCCTACCACTTCCTCGGGTGACCATCCTTTAGTAGAACCTTCTTGATTACCAATTGTACTCTGTGCTAGTTTGAATATGAATGGCCTTTATAGACTCATGTGTTTGAATGTTTGGCCTATAAAGAGTAACACTATTTGGAGGGGTAGCCTTGTTGTTGGAGTAGGTGTGTCATTGTTGGAGGAAGCATATCACTGTGGGGGTGGGTTTTGAGGTCTCCTATGCTCAAGCTATGCCCAGTGTAGTACCTACCCACTTGTCCTTCACAGAACCTGAATGAATAGGTTCTGTGGGTCTTGGTCAGCTGTAAAACCAAAACGGTTGTAGCCCTTAGAAGGGAATCAGGATCAGTTATGGGTCAGAGGTGTGACTGTGGGATGGCAACCCCATCCCTCACTTCCTGCTGTGGATGGGATCTATAAGTTCCCTCTCACTACTGTCTGGCAGTTCATCTAAGTTCCCTTTGACTCCTGAGAGTCTCTTACCTCCCAGGTCTCTGGTGCCCTCAACCTCCTGGGGAGAGGGGTGGGGGGAGAGGGGAACTTGATCTGGTATTAGGTGAAAGAAAAGGACTAAAGCTCTGAAGGCCAGCAGAAAGAATGGAAACTCATATGCTTTATTCCTTGTGTAAGAGACTTTATAAACATTGAGGAGTAGGGTAGGATTTAGGGGTAGGTGTTTCCTATTGGCTCAGTTTGGATTCTTGGTGATGCTCAATCTGCAGGGAAAGGACTCTAGGTGTTTTTCCTATTTGACTGATCGCCCTGGTCCTCTCACTAGGGTGTCATGCCTACATGTCCCAAAGCTGGTATAAGTAGGCAGTGAGTGGCTCCACTTCCACAGTTCTCAATTTTGAGATTCACGAACTCAGAGCTCACTCAACCTTACCAGTTCTTCCTGGTGGCTCCATCCACTTGTTCCATACTGTCTTTCTGATGCCTTCAGATCAAGATTTAAAACTCTCTACTCCTCTTCCGGTACAATATCTGCCTGATGCTGTCCTGTTCCCCACTGTGATGTTAATGGACTAAACCTATGAAACTGTAAGCAAGCCCCAATTAAAAGTTTTCCTTTATAATACTTGCATTGGTTGTGGTGTCTCTTTACAGCAATAAAACCTTAACAAGGAAACACCCTTTGTTATCTTCATGGGACATAGTTATATTTGAAACTTTCCATCTAACTATTCTCTTTCATTTTTGGCTACTTGTCTGTCATCTATCTATCTGTCTGTCTGTCTATCTATCTATCTATTATCATCTATCTATCTATATATCATCATCATCATCACCTATTGCCTTTGTTGTTTAATGATTATGCTACACATTAAGAAATAATCTTTAGTGAGAAGAAACTGGCTATCTTTCTTCAAACTGAAACTTTCATAGTGTCTAGAAAAGAACTCATGGTAATACTCAAATATACATGTTGAACAAATGAAAATTTAATCAACATTAATTGCTAAGCATTCATTGAAATTTTCTAAATTCATGGTTGTTCTGAAAGACACACATTGCTTTCTTTTTATGCTTGTCATATTGTAAAAGAAACTGACTTTTTGTGGAAAGTGATTTGTTTATCGTGTGACTAGTCACAGGCCACTTTTGATATTTTTGCCTGCTTTGGGGACCTTTATCCTCCTACTGGGTTGCATTGTCCAGTTCATATAAAAGGAGGTGCCTAGTCTCATGGCAACCCGATAGGCCATGTTTGGTGATACCCCTAGGAAGTCTCCCCTTTTCTGAAGGAGTGGATGGCATGGGAGATGGTGACTGGGAAGAGAAGAAGGAAGAAAAACTGTGGTCAGGATAAAATATATGGGAAAACATTTTCTTTATTTACGTTTCAAATGTTATCCATTTCCTGGTTTTCCCTCTGAAAAACCACTATTCCCTCCCCCCTCCTCCTGCTCACCAACCCACCCACTCCAGCTTCCTGGCTTTGGCAGTCCCCTGTACTAGGGCAAAGAACCTTCACAGGACCAAGGGCCTCTCCTCCCACTAATGACCAACTAGGCCATCCTCTGTTACATATCCAGCTAGAGCCATGAGTCCCACCATGTGTTTTCTTTGGTTGGTGGCTTAGTCCCAGGGAGCTCTGTGGGTACTGGTTAGTTCACATTATTGTCCCTCCTATAGGGCTGCAACTCCCTTCAGTTCCTTGGGTACTTTCCCTAGCTCCTTCATTGGGAACCCTGTGAGCATCCACTTCTATATTTGTCAGGCACTGACAGAACCTCTCAGGAGACAGCTATATCAGGCTCCTGTTAGCAAGCACTTGTTGGACTCCACAATAGTGTGTGGGTTTGGTGGTTATATAGGGGCTGGATCCACAGGTGGGGCAGTCTCTGGATGGTCATTCCTTCAGTCTCTGCTTCACACTTTGCCTTTCTAACTCCTTCAGTGTGTATTTTGTTCCCCTTTCTAAGAAGGATGGAAGTAGCCACACTTTGGTCTTCCTTCTTCTTGAGTTTCATGTGTTTTGCAAATTGTATTTTGGGCATTCCAAGATTCTGGGATAATATCTACTTATCAGTGAGTGCATATCATATGTGTTCTTTTGTGATTGGGTTACCTCACTCAAGATGATATCCTCCAGATACATCCATTTGCCCAAGAATTTCATAATTTCATTGTTTTTAATAGCTGGGTAGTACTCCATTGTGTAATGCACCAAATTTTCTGTATCCATTGCTCTGTTGAGGGACATCTGGGTTCTTTCTAGCTTCTGACTATTATGAACATAGTGGAACATGTGTCCTTATTACATGTTGGCATATCTTCTGGGTATATGCCAAGAAGAGGTATTGCTGGATCCTCTAGTAGTACTATGTCCAGTTTTCTGAGGAACTGCCAAACTGATTTCCAGAGTGGTTGTACCAGTTTGCAATCGCAACAGTAAAGGAGGAGTGTTCCTCTTTCTCCACATCCTCGCCAGCATCTGCTATCACCTGAGTTTTTTATCTTTGTCAGGCAGTGGTAGTACATGTCTTTAACCCCAGTATTTAAGAAGCTGAGGCAGATAGATCTCTATGACTTTAAAGCCATCCTGGTATACAGAGAGAGTTCCAGAACAGCCAGAACTACACAGAGAAATCCTGTCCTTTTTTTGTTTTTGTATTTTTTCGAGACAGGGTGTCTCTGTGTAGCCCTGGCTGTCCTGGAACTCACTTTGTAGACCAGGCTGGCCTTGAACTCAGAAATCCACCTGCCTCTGCCTCCCAAGTGCTGGGATTAAAGGTGTGTGCCACTCACTGCCCGGTCTAAAACCAAACATTTAAAACTTAAAAATAAATAAATAAATAAATAAATAAATAAATAAATAAATAAATAAATAAAAATAAATGAAGTTCCCATGATACATATTATATAATTTGGGAGTGGCAACAACAGGAAAATTCCTTATCACTTAGGAACACTCATGAACATAATATTAAGAACCTCATAATATTACTGATATTGAAAAGTAAGTATGAATGAATAGAAATGTGATTGAGTGGCTACATACTACCCAATTTCATATATAAAGAAACAATGTTTAATGAAGAAACATAACTTCCCCATTCAAGGGATAGTGACTGCAAACCCCTGCTAATAAAAACCGAGATTCCAAAGGATTATACTGAAGCTGGAAAATCTCTTGAAAAATCACCACACTAACTGCAAAACATAATTTCTCTAACAAGCTGTGATTTTACGGTTTCATTGTCTGTTTATATCATTGATTTCTATTGGTACATAAAAGTGCTAAGTTTTAGGTTGTTACAATATAAATGTTAAACTATCTTCAGCAAACCATGTCACATTATTTTCCTAATTCACTACATAGTGAGAATGACCAATTTTTATAAATTGTGCTGAGTTCTTTGAACATTTTAGCAAAATGATATATCTAAATTATATTTCATTTGGCAAGTATTTGTGCAAAGGATTGTGTATCAAGATATATATTTTTTTGTAATGCCTTGCTACATTGTGGACATAAAAGACTCTAAAGAGAATAACTATAGTTGAAATTGGTTTTGTTTCATTAAAAACAAATACTTTGTAACTTCATTCTGGCTGTGTGGGAGTTGAAGAAATGTAGCTAGTCAGATAACATCCTTACTGTGGGTTCTTCTGCTGTACCAGTCAATAAACTATGACCCTCTCCAAGGTTGCTTCTCTCTAGGACCTTGTATGTAACTTAACATTTGTGTTGTCTCACAGACATTCCAAACACTATGTGCAAAACTCTAATCTACTCAATTCTTGCTATAGTCCAAATCTGCAATACCTGAGAAAAATGACAGCGCATGTCCAAAAGGCTGACTAGCAGTTTTGTTTGCTTCCTTTGTCCACATTCACATTCAGTGCCTCAGTCAGCCTCTCCTTTGCACTTTTCAGAAACTGAGAGACAGTACCGTCAACCCCCACAGCTAATGTGGTAGCCCATACCTGCCTAAAGAATGCTACCTCACATCAGATCCAAGGCTCTGTAACAGTCTTCCTGAAGTGAAGCAATTATATCTCTCTTTCTCTCTGTGTCTCTGTCTCTGTCTCTGTCTCTGTCTCTGTCTCTCTCTCTCTCTCTCTCTCTCTCTCTCTCTCTCTCTCTCCATTACTCAAGTAATTTCAAAGATTGTGTCATTTTAAAAATCCTGTGGTATCATCCAAAGCAACTCAGTGAGTGTTTCCTATCTTTACAAAGCAAAACAAATTCCTCGAAATCTCAACTGAAGTTTACAAAGCAAAGACTATTCCTTTACATGGGACTATTTCAAAAATGTTCCAATACAAATATTTATTTAATAATATTGACAATTGTGTGTTCTTTATTTCATAGTGTATATAATTTATATTGGCAAGTGCACAGAATAGTTTTGAGCAGTACTTCTCTTTCCAGAATAGTCAGAAAAAGTTTTGCTTCTTTCGGTTTGAAAGGGGGTGTTTTGGAATGTTCCTTACAACAGTAAGTGTGAAGGGAAATGCCATAATACAACAAATCTCACTTCTGGGTAGATTTTGACATTTCCCACTAGCCAAGCGCTATAAACATGCGTCACCCAGATGAGCAGTTTTTAATAGCATCGTTTTCACGTTTTAATTGTTGTCACATTTCTTCTTTGTTTAGGGAGAAGTCTGGTGAGCACCCAGGGGATCTAACTAGCAAGTAAGATTTAAAACTCTCTGGGCTGGGCCCAGCTTTCATGGTTTCTTTGTTTTATTATTTAACTGTGTCTATTTGCTAGAGTGGCTTATAGCTTCCTTTTAAAGGTGTTAGAAATTCAACTATGCAGTTTGAGAAACAAAATTGAACTTTCAATGACGGGGATTATTTGATGTCATAAGACTATATGAATTTTTTGAATGCAATAGAAGGATATAAAGAAATTATGAACTGAATGAAATTTCAAGACCTGGGCCTGTTTTATGAGCAGGAGGAAGAATGAATGTGAAAGCTTTTGCATGGTGATCGTTTTTAACCAAATAGAGACTTTTCTTATTGTTCTGTTCTGACTTCTAGGTGGGTTGAGTGAAAAACCTGCTTCATATGCTAATCTAGCTCAGAGAGGCTAGACAAAAGTCCTACCCAACATCAGAATGTGCTCTGATGAAATGATGCTAGAAACCTTCTCTAATGAAGACAATAGAGAAAGCATGGTGAACAGGGAAAAAAGCATTCCAGTAGGGAAGGCACTGCGATTAGCAGGGAGTGGAAGCAGGCCAGTGTCCATGAAGGCACGGGAGCAAAGGACCCATGTAAATAACTAGGTAACCCATTCCTCACTGCACATACGGAGAGCAAAGGAATAACACCAGAATGAATTAGCAGTAGAGAACAGAAGTTGGAAAATGAACGGATACAGTAGATCACACCTAAAAGAAAACCAAGAAAGAAAATAGAAAAGAAAAAAAAATAAAAAGAAAGAACAGAGAGTAAAAGTTGGGTTTTTTTTTTTTTTTCTTTCCCCAGACTTTACCATTTCACTTACTTGACAATTTAGTTCGTTGAAACTGGGACATGGGAATCTCTTAAAAATAAAAGCATTGACTATAGTTATATACTTTGTTGAAGAAAAGATTCTACACATCATGCAATTATTTGATGCTTTGGGAAATCTTGGCTTACGGACAATTCCTACTATGTTAAATGAGGGAACTGGCTCCTGAGTTATTTCTGTTTTCTCTTGTGACAATGTTTCTGTACTCAGGAAGTCACTGACTTCTCCAAAATTGAAACCACATATCTCACAGCGAAATAAGTAATTAAAATATAGTTCTAGTTCATTGAAACCATATTTTAAACCATTCAAATTTATAGTCAGAATGGTTCGAATCACTTCTGCATTCAAGGATAAGAAGTCTTAGAATTACACTGTAGTTTTCCTGTAATTGCTATATGTTGGCAAAGGAAAGGTTAACTGTGGTGCTGATCTCAATTGCTATCTACAGATTCGCCAAGTAACATACAGAATTGAGTGTTTCTCTTACAAAGCACAGAGCATAGGCATTCCTCAAAGTAAGTTTCCTTGCTCTGGGATAAAGACACAAATAAGGAACGCATTCCCATGAAGAACTACTCGGGAGACATGACAAAGTTTATACTTGTTACTGATCATGGGTGTGTGACTATAATGGTGTGTGTTGTTAACCAGATTGGTACTAACAGTAAACAAATATTGAGAAATTTGTTGGTTATTTGTGAATCGTATATATCCACTCTAAGTTCACATCTTTCTATAATTACCATATATCATAAGCATGGACACTTCACCTTGTGCAATAAAAAAGTATCCACTGACTCTCAAACCAAAAAATCTCAAAATCTCATAACTACTGTCAAAAGTCACTTTTCTCTGGGTCTCAATGTTGTCACGTTAGAAATGGGTACCACGTCACATTCTTAGAGGTTTGCTATGCCACTTGACCATCTATAACTCTGACAGTATTTAGGTAAGTGATATTACTAGAAAGACATACTAAAGAGGTCGACATTTCAACTCCCTACAAGCCCCTGTCCAAAGATCCAGAGGCTTTATAAAAATTTGTGGGAGAGTTTGTAGTTGTGACTCAATTAATTTTAGCCTTTTTAAAAAGTTATTTTGAGGGTTAACACAATGCAAAAATCTTTAGTCATCACACACATGGTACAAAATCTGGAGTCCAGGAAAATGTTTTCAGGCTCACAAAAACCTCCACATGCTAATCCGGAGTGAAAGGTGGGCTCTCTTTTCCCACATTTTTCCAACACTAGCCTGGGTGGTTACCTTACCTTGTCTCCTATGAGCCTCAAATAGGACACAAGCAGAATAGCTGATGGTCTGGTTTTAGACAAGTCTCTGGGAGCTTAAAAGCATAACTGATACAAAGGGGAAATGAAGCAGGTCCTAGAGTCCTTCTTTGCTTTATTACAAATGTACCATGCTAACTCTCTTAGAGAAACATGACAACTTCAGTGCAAACTACTATCTTATGCTGTAGAGAAAATAACAAAAATAGAAGAAACAAATTTTAAGGGTTAGCAGTAGTCATTGCTACTTCCCAAATAAATGAACCCTGAGAAGGGGCACAGTATGAGATGGTGCCTTAGGAAATGTACTATGGACAACCCATGCAGGAGGCACTAATGAGCAATTAAAAGAAAAATCCTACAATTTGGTGAGCCTTGGACAGTGAGTAGCAGGGTTCTTAGAATCTGAGTGAACATGCCAGTGAAACCCAACTCCTTTGATTCTTGGCCTAGTTTAGCAAACAGAAGCCACCGCTCCTGTATTTCCTCTATGTGTCATCATTATTCATCTTCATAACCAAAGAGCAAAGAGGTTTTCTGAGTGCATGTGCTTCCGGCTGATGGCGAGAAATCTTTGTCTCCTCAGTGATGGTAAGGATACTTCTTCCTGAGGTCAGTAGGGAGAGTATCCACACCGAACATCCACTAGACACTAGTATCTTCTATGTTTTCTAGGTTAAAAAACAGGTTTGCTTGAAAATAATTTAAAGAGATTCTTGCCTGATGGCTCGCTTAACTTTAAAAGTAATTATTTCTGATCAGCTTCATTAAAATATGCATGCTTCATTTTTTACTAGATACTGAACTGTTAGAATGTTGCGCACAGATCAGTAAATATTTATTTATATTATATTTATATGCACATACACCCCCATGTGTATGGGCCTGACGGTGCTATGACATCTACATTATGTGTCATCTGTCTATCAGAACATAGTTTTGAGTTGTCATTGTCCCATCAGAAGCAAGAGGTAGAATGTATTTAAAATACACTTTTCATTGTGCAAGTTCTTGCAAGGCCGTGTTCTCCTTCCTGAGATTGTGTCTGGTGTAAACACAGCATGAGAGAAGAAACCGTAAGTTAGCGTGATCTCATTCCAGCTGCCCTGTCATTACCATATGTAAACACACTCTTCCTCTTTAGATCATTCCTGTTAAAGAATTTCTACCAGGATATGCAACTTTCCTTTGGGTTGTGATCTTATCATTCTGTGTACTCACATTTGTATCCTTCACACTCTTATGACACTCAGTTCAAAGACAAAAGTATCATTGGTTCATCTCATGGGGTGGGTGGGGGATGCCTAAAATATGAATGCTTGTTATTAAGGAAGACTGGAGTTTACTCAGAAGAAAGAAGCTCAACTGCACAATGGCTGCATGCTTTCATCTAGATTATGAGAGTTTAACATTATTTTGGGGTTAGGGATGAGCTTTATTTTAAAATATGGATTTAAAAAATGTATTTAGGAAGAATCAACAGTGGGACAAGGCAGTGTTTATGCTGCATTTGCACCACTTTGGGTCACCATTTGGACTTTTATAGAGAACCTATGGTTTGTTTGTACAGTAAAAATGGTTCTTTGGCTATAGCTATAACTGATGATGATGACATCAAGATGGCAAAGGCACAGAAGTAAAGAGCTCACCCATGATAACACAGTTCCTGCTGGTAGAAACTGCTTAGAGCTATCACATGATACACTATATCTAGACATCTCAACCTTGGCATCAACACTTTCAGTGAGATTCTATATTAAGAGGGGAAGGCTATAGTAGTAGGATTCCAGTGATAGAGCCAACGGTGGCGGTGACCTCTCCTTGCTACCACTAGAAAAAAACACAGTGGTCACTTTCTTGTGGCTGCTATAACCAACTATTCCCTGAGGTTCATATTCCTTGGGCGTCTGAGTCTGGGTAGAGTACAGTGCCCACATACAGGGAAACCATGGAAGAGTTCTAAACTCACACTTTCTGAACCACAAGTTTTATATCTTGAAGAAAGTTAATACCAAAAGAAACAATTTTCTAAAAGTGAATCAACTGGTCTCGGGTGTACTTACAATGCACTGGGGAAATGAAGTGGAGGCTTGTTGTTTCTGCTCTGTGGGGGAAAAAAAAAAATAATCATTTAACATGGCCTATTTCCAGAACAGGCAGTGAGTGAGGATTCTTCCATATTTGAGGCTATTTTTAGGTCTGCCTTTGTGAGTGATCACTCTGTTGCTATCACCAATGATCAACAATTGGACCCAACAAGTCAGTGCTACCCTATGGGAACCCCCATGGCACATTCATTTTCCATTTCCAAGATTAATTCTACTGTTGTTGGCCTCATACATTAATTATTGCTGCAGAAATTCTTTCTAATGAATCAGAGTTTAGAAGGAAGCCTTTTGTTACTGAGACATAAACTCCTGAAGCCTCAGATATTAGGGGAAGCATAGAGCTTAAAAACTGACAAAAATTTTCAAATGTCATTGTTCACTTTTTTAAAGGTATATTTGCTAGATGAATTCCTTTTAAAATTCATTTCTTTCTGCCTCTGTTAGTATGATCTGTGGTGTTTTTCTATTTCATTCAAAAATATGAGACAATGAATGCTTTGCTGAAATCACCCGTGATGACACCAACAGTCATGTCAATGTAGACATAGATTTTATGCCAAAGATTTTAGCCTGGGTGAGTTGTGTGGTGTTATGGGATGCGTTTCAAGGATGCATACCCTAACATGGCAGAGAAGGCGATTCCTTACCCTGGAGAGCAGACACACAAAACATGCATATGATATCAAATATAAGGAAGGTTTATAAAATTACAAAGTTCATGAGTTTCCTTACAGTCTGTTTTTTTCTCTGTATGCCCCTGGCTTGCCTGTGAACAGAACTATCTTACTTAGTTGCTTCTTGTCTTAGCCACTTGTATTAGAAATCATTTCTTTTGACTTCCTTAAGTATGTGGATTTAAGAAGACATCGCACGGCACTCAGCCCCTGTTCATTAGCTATGTTGGTTTGTAATGTGGTGAAACAAATTACACAAGCTTAGATGCTAAAGCAACAAGTACTTATTATTTTATAATCGGTGGCTAGTAGGGCTTAGTTTTCATTTGCAGGCTTCACCGAGATGGATAGACTACCCTGTCCATTCAGGCTATTGTCAGATTGCATTTTCTTTGGAAAGTGAGACTGAACGCTGTGGCTTTTCTGTTGGTAGTTGTCTACAGATGCTCTCAGTTCAAGGCACAGCCTGAACTTTCTTGTCCGTCTCTCAGCATAGCACCTTGCTGTGAAAAGTCAGTAAGGGAGAAGAAGAGACAATCATTAAAAGCTTGACAAGATGGAGCCTCTCCCCAGTGAAACATATTTCAGTGTGGACACCAGACAGAAAGCATGAGACACCTCAAACTCTCATAAGGATCAGAGCTAAATAATGATCATAATGGGAACTGATATGAAGTACAGTTCTGAGATCCCAAATTTGAACCAGAATTTATAATTGCATAAAAAGCATTTTAATATGAGAATGCTAATAAAGATGTAAAATGGCTGTTAAAATGCCTGTAGACTGGGGAATTGTTACTGTGTCACACCCACAGCACCTCCCTTCATAAGAGCATCCTTGCGTCCTCAGCAGTACAATGAATAAGGCTATAATTCTTGACTGCACTGGCACTGCAAAGCATATAAATCCCTTTTCTCTCTGAGTGCATTCTGAGTCTTAGGACTTTGAATAACACAGTTTGCCAGTAATAAACACCTCATAAAGTCTGATATTGTTTGACTTGTATCACCCACAGAGCTGATTATATACTATGTAATTATATGCTGTGGTTATTATATGTTTCACAATCTCTTTATCCATAGGTCTATTTTCTCAAATAACCACTTAATTGTATAATATTTAAATCAAAAGCTCCAGGCTTTCTAACCTTCCAAGATGTGAGACTAATAGGTGAATTATAAGCCATTGCCCCAAGGAGCTGTATGTTGAGATTTATGGAGCTGTATAGAAAAGGGGAAGAAGCTATGTCAGGTGAACCCTGAAAAACTCCTCACCTTGTAGTCTCCTGTCTCATCCTAGAATAGACCCTGATTCTGATAGCCCCATTCAGTCCACAGTTGTCAGTTTCTAGTGAAAAGAAGCAGTGTATAAGGTAACCAGGATATGCACTGTACAGCAATTTGTACCTAAGGCAATCTAAACCATGAGTACATTATATACGAAACAAAAAGGACAGGATATTTTTCCACACAAAAAATAACAAACTAAACTATTAAGCTTTTGAACAATTGTATTAATTCTTATTAGCTTCTCTGGAGGCTGTGTCTGTTTTACAATATGGACTCGATTTCTTTTAGTTCACAACAAATACTTGAGCTAATGAACTGAAAAATGAAAGGCCTGTTTTGGCTTGAAGTTTGTAAGGTTTCAGACTGGTGTCAGTTGGTCATGATACTTTCCTACTTGGAAAAGTTATTAAGTCATTATCAAGAGCCTTTGACAGAGAAAGTTGTTCATCTAGGGACATTAAGAAATCTGCTAAAGGAATGGCATCCAGCACATTCAGAAGAAGGGAAAAGCAAAAAAAAAAAAAAAAAAAAAAAAAAAGACTGGTGCACCTCACATCAGGGCCCTAAGAGCCAAGGTGAATTGCATACACACAAGTAGTCAGAGGACCACACCTAGGTTCTATCTCTTAAAAATTCCATCTACTCCCAACAGTATCACAGCCTATAAACATGCCTTTNAAAAAAAAAAAAAAAAAAAAAAAAAAAAGGAAGAGGGAGGATCCATGGTACAACTATCTCCTTCAAGGGCATACACACAAGTAGTCAGAGGACCACACCTAGGTTCTATCTCTTAAAAATTCCATCTACTCCCAACAGTATCACAGCCTATAAACATGCCTTTATCGTGTGATTGTGTGGGAAAGATGTATGGTGACACATTGCAGTCGAATCAATCAGTATCTTCTTAGAAAAGGAGAAACTATTTACAGAGCATTGGGCATGTTTAAAGGAGAGCTAAGCAGCCATGCCTTGGCTTGATGAGACACGCAGATATACGAACTTGGAAAGAAGTGTACTTTTAAAGAGCACCATCCAACCAAAACCTGACCTCAAATAGTATGACAGAGAGCTTGAAAGATGGCACACAGTTAAGAGCATGCCCTGTACTTCCTGAAGACCAGAGTTGAGCTCCCAGCACCCATGTTGGGAGACTCACAACCACCTGTAACTCCAAGTCTAGTGGATCTAAAACCCTTTCTGGGTTTCCCTGGTACATCTGGCATACGCTCACACAGACACACAGACATTAAAAAAAAAAAAAAGTTCTTAAACTAAAAATGAACTAAAGAAATAATTCACAGATCTCTTTTCTTTTCCTTTCTAATGTTAAGTAGATATTATTAGTTCCCACTGCCTGTATCACTGGCAGCATACAGTACAAAATCATTATGAGTAAATTCCATAATGCTGAACTCACCAGGCATAGAGCAATAGGAAAAAAAAGTGAAAGTAGATCAGGAAGAGGATATGCATCCATATATACTGTACAATTTTATCCAGTTTCTCTCTATGGCCTACTTGCCTACTTTCTGTTAACTGAGCTGGGCATTTTTTTTTCTGTCTAGGGAATTGCTGGGAAAGACTTCTGTTACTTTCTTACATCGCTTTAGAAGCTACATTAATCATCCATGCCATTTAGTTGAGGTTTGGTCTCTTTTCAGAATCAGGGATCTTCCAAAAAGCATTGCTACAATCTTTAATATTCTCTCAATCATTTGCAGTAGTTAAAAGAAACCAATACATTTCATGTTTATATAGACTAAGTTAAAGCTTTTTCTGTAACTCTAAGTCTCCTTTAAAGGAAGATTCGAGGCCATACAAGAGCAAAATTTACCCAAGGCCCCAAAGCATAGTCCCAAGGTTAACCCAAATCCTCGGGACTTCTTACATTAGCCAGTCAAAATATGGGAAGAATTTCTAAATATTGTTACAATGAAAGTTTACCACTAGTGGGTTTTTTTTCCACTCTGTCCTTACAGCCTTGTGTGACCACAGTAACAAAACAAAAAACATAATGAACCAACATCATTACTTTCTGTCTGGATTTTGGCTAGGAAATTAAGCTTAGCTAATACCGAGAGATATGCCAACTCCCTCTCTCCACTCTGAAACTCTGAAAACAGAAAGTTAAAATATTTCATTTGCCTGGCATACGGAAGTGAAGCAAAGAACTTAGAGTAAAAACAGGTCTATGTTTGAGTCTTTAGAGTATGTTTAGATTAGCAAATACCTTTCCATATTCATATGTAGACACTAGACCACTGAACCACATTGCAGCTAGAAATCAAAATGGTAATATAAGATAAAATAAATAAACCAAAAATGAAAAACCTCAAAATAAATGAGTACCATGAAGGATCTTAATGAATGAGAACAGGAATGCAGGAAAACTTTTGGATATGATCCATGCAATGCACCAGACCAAAGAATAAAATGAAGTGCTCTTCTTTGGAGAAATTTAACTGACTCTGAGAAAACAACCATA
This sequence comes from Mus pahari, assembly GCF_900095145.1. NCBI lineage: Eukaryota > Metazoa > Chordata > Mammalia > Rodentia > Muridae > Mus > Mus pahari. Next base: position 29,239,367 of record NC_034595.1, on the reverse strand, counting down.
TATAATGATATATGGAAATGAGAATCTCATTGTCTAAAGCAACCTCATTAAATTCTCATCATAAAGCATCTCCATCGCACACATTAACACAGGAATTTCCCCCAGCTCCAAAGGTAAAGGGTGACCAGAAATCTGATAAGTAACTTTGACATAAAGTAAAATAAGCAGCCAAGTTATTAATCATCAAACTCTGTTCAAATCCAGACAGGTCACAGTAACAGTCATAGATAGATAGGTAGATAGATAGATAGATAGATAGATAGATAGATAGATAGAATACAAACATGGCATTTTAGTATAACTTTTGTAAATTCAATAGCATGAACTTTTCTATTCTGTAAAATTATTATTTTTGAAGCTACAAGGTAAAAATGTCCTACTACTTGCATACCTCAACTATCCTGGTATAGAAGTAATCCTTAGTGAACTTGAGACAAAAACTCAAAGTTTTTAGTTTAACACATAAATATTCTTCTTACTTCTGCAGCCTTAGATCATACATTAGTCACACCTCTAAAGGCTGAAATTACAGTTTTAAACTTTGAGAAATGAGTCAATAACTTTTAAATATAATTTGTGTATATAAGGTAGATAATATAGGTCAAGAAGACTTAGATACCATTCCTAGGTTTTACACACAGATTGGGGAGAGGGAGAGAGGAGGGAAGGGGATGGAGGAGAAAGAGAGAGAGAAAGCAAGAAGAGAGAGAGGGAGAGACAGAGAGAGACAGAGAGAGACAGAGAGAGACAGAGACAGAGAGACAGAGACAGAGACAGAAATAGAGACAGAGACTCAGGCCTGAAATAGTTAGAAGCAAACAATCATGTAAGTACTGGAGCTCAGTGAGGACATTTTAGGAAGAGCATTGAATATTGCATTGGTAATGGATCTTTGAATTTTTTTCCTGTGGTGGTTTTACAGATGAATGTCAAGTTAGAAATGAGATCTTTGAAGTCAGGGATTGCTGCTTAAACTCTGCTCTGTGGCCTCAAATAAACTGATATGAATGTGTGATCTCTCTTTTGTGAAGAAGCATCTATACATCCCAATAAAGTAGGAGGGGAAAATCTAGAACTATTTCAGATTTTAATTTTTGTATTTTAAAATAAATACTAATAGATTAAAACAATACAAGTCAGGGACCCAATTTTTAAAATATTATAGTCATGAAATTAGAACAGGGTGTCATAAAAAATAGAACATCTAGAGAAAAACCTAAGGATCTAGGGTGTTGACAAAATATAGCAAATAAACAATCTATATAGAATATGATAGATAATGTGTAAATACCTTCTCGAAAACTGAACAAAAATAAAAGATGATAGTATAAAATATACTTAATGAGATAATTAACTCATGCTATCAGGAATCTGACTAAATGGCCTCCAAGAATGACTGCACAGAAAATCTAAGAACAAAAGCAATGAGGATATAATGAAGATATAATGAAGAATTTTATGTTAGAACTGAGAGGCTTGGCCCTTCTGAGAAGGATCCTATGACAACTTAAGGTGTGGATTTTTTCTAACTCCTACTGTGAAACATATGAATAAAACCAAGCTAAGAATTCTAAACCCCAAATGAAAAGCTGATGTAAATGGCAGTGAAGGCCACAGGTCCTATCCTACTGAATAACAATGGCGTCATATTAATCAAAGTAGCATCGAATGCTTTCAGACAACAAGATAGGAGTGTTACTTTAAGATTCTAGAGAGAAGAAAAGAGATTTCTAACTTAGAATCCTATATCTACATAACTAATAATGTGAAGGTCCAATTTCTTCAAAAACATCTCAGAATAAGCCCAACAAAGAAAGTGACATATTTCTTCCGTGAAAATTTCAAAACACTGAAGAAGAAAAATTATGAAGACATTAGACAATGAAAGCACCTCCCATACTTATGGGTCGGAGGAATTCATGTTCTGAATATGGAGGTATTGACAAATATAATCTACCAATTATTGTAGCCCCCATCAAAAATTCTGCTGTTATTCTCCACAGAAATTGAAAAGAACCTGCAAAACTCATATGGAAGGACAAAAGCCCCTGGGTTCCCAAAGCAGTCCTGGGTAAAGCAAATACTGCTAGGGGTATCCACTATCCTGGATTCAAGGTATATTACAAAGTCATGATAACAGGAACAGCATGGTACTAGCCCTCACACATGATGATTCAGACATAGACTCACATAGCTACACCATCTGTTGTTCTCTTACAAAGATTCCCAAATATATGCAATAGACAGTATTAGCCTTTTCAACAAGTGGTGCAGAGAGCAGTATAAATCTACATATAAAAGAAAGAAACTAGATCTCTATCTCCCACACTGTGAACAAATCTACTCTAAGCAAATCAAAAACCTGAAACCTGCAACTCTGCAAATGTCAGAGGACAAAGTAAGAAAAACTTTCTAGATATAGACATAAGCAAGGGCTTTTTGAATATGATTCTAGTTGCCATGGAAATGGGTTAACAATAGAAAAAAATAGACTTCATTGAGTTAAAAACCTTTTAACTATATAGGAAAAAGACAGCATGTAGAATGGGAGGAATTCATTGATAGTATTTCATCTGACTGAAAATGAATGTATAAAGTATACAAATTACATAAAAATATCAACAGTACACTATAAACTAGTCCAGATAATATGTAAGCCTATATAGAGGTTTCATAAAACATTAAAATATGATCCGCTATATGACCCAGATTTGCCAAGTTGACACATCACAGAAATCCCTGTCCACTGGGGTTTACTGCTTGTAGCACAAGTCACAACGCCTAGGTCATAATACCAACTTAGGGTGAAAAGATATGGGTCAACAGGAGGTAATTTTATTAAGCAATTCTCAGAAAATCAAATATAATTTTATTCTCATTTGTGTCCTCTATAGAAACGCAAAATCAAGGATGTACAACTGACATGAAACTAGTATTATAGGAGAACAAACGGAGAAATTTGGGTTGGGGAAAGAATAGCCCAGTGTTGGGGGCTGTTCATTCATGTTGTAATACATACTTCTACAAAAATATCCATCTGCAAACAATGCCGTGTGTGTCTGAAGAGACGGCTAAGCAGTTAAGAGCACTTGTTCCTCCTTCAGAGCAATAGGTCCAGATCCCAGTATCAACATCACAGAAAGTGGCTTCCAACTGCCTATAAATCCAACTCCCGGCATCTTCTCTGCTCTCCACAGACACCTGCATTCACACCCGCACAATATAGTAAAATAAAAATTTAAAAAGAATGTTTGTAATCACATGCAATGCATGGGTACAGTGCATTTTTAAAATATCTACCGCTATTTTTTGATAAATTTAAGAATGCAGCCACATCTTTAAAAAATACACAAATAATAAAAAGCAATGACTTTGTATCAAAACTTTGTAATAATAAAGTTTCAGTAGAGGCAATTTCAGACTGGCCAAGCACCTTAAAGCCCAATTCCCTTCTAATAGTTCATAATAAGAAAACAGAATAGGCATTTAAGCGACATATGACAATAAACAATATAAAACTCATGCTTACGAAATAGAAAGCCATACACCGGGAGAGGGTAAATAACTTTAAAAAGGAAAAAGAAAATAAAAGCTACGACCCCTCCACAATCCAAACATGCAGATCGAATCAGAGTAGGGGGATGATGACGTGAATGTGCCTCCTCAGGTAACAGAGTCGATAGAATCAGTAGCTATCTGTAAGAGAGGAGATTTGTAGGCCTGTGCTGAGTTAAATCTACTGGAGGTTTTCCTATTCAATGAAAGAAAGAGAGGGATTGGAAGGGGAAAATGAAAGAAAGGGAATGGAATGGAAAGAAAAAAGAAGGGGAAAGAATGCAGTAAACAAGTAATTGAATTTTACAACTTAGTAAAGACCTTGTACTGAGTTTAGGTTTGTGTATTAGTGTTGCTTTCTCTTCAACAGGATTGCTTTCCGTATTTCGACTGAGTGATGAAGACTTCCTCCTCATGCTGAATAGACGATGATCATTTGGCATTACAAATGGAGTTTATGCTACATGAGCTTTCAGTATAGAAGAGATGGCCTTTGGATTTGTAGAGCTGCCTGTGTGTACCTTTACTAAACATAAATACCATTTATCATTCTTTAAAAAGCTCTCCTCCCTCTCCTCTCCTTCCAATAAACAAATATTTTTTAAATGGAAAGAGGAATATAAGGAGAGACATAGAGGAGGTGGAAGAGTAAATGAAGAGACAAAGGATATATTCAGAAATGCCTGAAGTAATTTGATTTTATTTTCAGTATTGTGGACTGTTTGATTCCTTGCCATACTAAAGTAGTGGAATTTTCCATTAAATATCAAGGACACTGATTTTTTAATGTTAATAACATTTCCTAAAATTAATAGACCATGAACCAATATTGAAATAATATCTATTCTTAATTTCAGCATGTAAACATAAGGTAGCTCATGTAAATAAATACGATAATTTTGGACCACTGGGAATTGCAAATTTTGAGTTCAATCTTCATTTCAACAAGCAAACATAGAACTGTGGGGATCATTGACTTCAGAACATTAGCTTTAAAACTGAATATGTAAATTCCAAGGGAATGGGTAATTTTTGTTTTGTCTATTTCCCCAACATAAATAGACTTGCATTGTAAAAAGCATGTTTTGCTAACTCTCAAGAGCATAAAGGACAAGAAGTGAAGGAAGAGAGGATCCAAATGTGTAAATCATGTACCACATTTGTTCTTGAGGCCTTCCTAATATAGGAGAACCCAGAATGATCATCAGACTTTAGCACTGATAATCATATGGCATTGTCATATGATTACTAGATAGACCTGGGGTCCATCTTTGATGGCTAAATCATTGTGCTTCACAATGAGAGTGAAGAAATGACACTGAAAGAAGTCTCCACTGAATCAGCTGCCCACTTCTTCATTCTAAATTAAGCAACAGCTGTCTTGGGGCTTATTGATGGGTTCTGTCTTGTAGAAATTAAAAGTCATTCACAATGAGCAAAATAGCTGGAGTAGCTCCATAGTAAAGATAAATCCAGGGAGCTATATTTTCCAGTCATCACTGTGTGTGTGCTATTTTTCTCTAACAAGTCCAGTGAAGCAAGGCAGCTGGTCTCCAGCAGCAGTTCAGCCACTGAACAGTGAAAGGTGTAGATTTGTCTTCTAGACATACCAAATTATGATAAGAAATCTCGATTTGCTTCTTTGAAAAGAAAAAGAATCTCTCATTTAAGAAACCCATGGTTAACCCAGTGAAGCTTGCTAAAATGTATTAGAGAATAATAAAGTGAACTTTATTAAAAGGTACCCTTGGGAACAATCCCATCGTGCTCTGCAGCTAGAATCAGCAGATACGATTGCCCAACCCTTCCTGTCTTCTTCTTTATTTTAACAAATTTATTTTTTACATTCCATATTCCATTCCCTGCCCCCCAGCCACCCTCTAACTGCTCCATATCCCACACCTTCTTCCCACCCCCTTGTCTTCACCTGGATGTTCCCACCCCCACCCCACCTGACCTCTAAACTCCCTGGGGCCTCCAGTCTCTTAAGGGTTAGGTACATCATCTCTGAATGAACACAGACCAGGAAGTCCTCTTTACTATATGTGTGTTGGGGGCCTCATATCAGCTGGTGTATACTGTCTGTTTGGTGGTCCAGTGTTTGAGAGATCTCGGGGGTCCAGATTAATTGAGATTGCTGGTCCTCCTACAGGATCACTTTCTCCTCAGCTTCTTACAGCCTTATCTAATTCAATAACAGGGATCAGCTGCTTCTGTCCATTGGTTGTGTGCAAATATCTGCATCTGACTCAGCTGCTTGTTGGGTCTTTCAGAGGGCAATCATGATAGGTCCCTTTTTGTGAGCATTCCATAGCCTCAGTATAGTCTCAGGCCTTGGGACCTCCCCTTGAACTGGATCCCACTTTAGGCCTATCACTGAGCCTTCTTTTCCTCAGTCACCTCTCCATTTCCATCCCTGTAATTCTTTCAGACAGGAACAGTTATGGGTCAGAGGTGTGACTGTGGGATGGCAACCCCATCCCTCATTTGATGTCCTGTCTTCCTGGTAGAGGTGGGTTCTATAAGTTCCTTCTCCCTACTGTCAGGAATTTCATCTGACAGTAGGGAGATGAAACTCCTGAGAGTCTCTTAACTCCCAGGTCTCAGGTCCATTCTGAAGGGTCCCCACAACCTCCTATTTCCTGAGGTTGCCTCTTTCCAATCTTTCTGTTGGCCCTCAGGGAGGGAAAGTGAATGTTGATGGGGGATAGGGAGTGGGGGAGGGGAACCTTCCTGTCTTCTTATACTTAGCTTTTATAAAATGTGTCTTTACAGAAAGATTTGGGCAGGTGTAGTTGCTGTCACCTTTTTTGTTTGTTTGTTTGTTTGTTTTTTGGGTTTTTTGTTTTTTGGTTTTTTTTTTGTTTGTTTGTTTTTTGGTTTGCTTCACCTTTTTAAATGACTAGTGACTTTAGTAGTTCATAAGGACATGGGAATTCCTTGCTTCCTTATATTCTCATCACTTCATGCAGAGGTTCCTTTCTCACTTACAATAATTGCAAATTAAACACTTGTAAGAATAATCATTGTTCATTAAGTGCCTAGTGTTGCACTTACCATGAGTCCCACTACGTTTACTTACATCTCCCATCTTTCTATTCTCACAGCAGTCAGGCAAGGTAGTGACTTCGTTGTTATCATGGTCTTGGATGAAATTGAGACTCAGATTGGATTTTAAGCTCGTCTGTATCATTTAAAGTATCTAGTAGAAAACTGGGCAGACATAATGGTCAGTGCCTGTTGTAACTCGTTCACTATTAAGATTCTCTAGTGAATTGTGTGAGCTTCTCTGTCAATCAATGAAAGTAGATTGGTCCTATAGCAAAACTAATCAGATATTTTCCCATGAACATCCATTTACTCAAAAATATGTGTGTGTATGTGTGTGTGTGTGTGTGTGTGTGTGTATGTGTGTGTGTGTGTGTGTGTGTGTAGGAGGTCAGGGTTTGTAGAACAGCTTAACTAACTAAAGAATCGACAACTCCAGCCAAACATACTAACAGCTGGCAGAAAATGTAAATGCCACTAAATTATAACTCATTTTTGGCTTCTCTATGTCTTCTGCAATTGAATAAGAATATCACTGAAACAAGCTAAGTCTGTGGGTATTTTTTTCATTTTGTTCTGACCCACTTTGTCCTTACACAAGTGTTTTGAGTCTGATGTATTGCTCAATGAAGCACACTTATGACTTCCTCTCTTTTTGCTTTACCAAAAAAAGATGAGGCTTATGGATTCCAGAGGTTAGCTTTTCAATACTTCTCTTATACATGGGCAGTTTTCCTCCTCATATTTTACCTTGCAGTGTTGTTATACTTTCCAACTATAAACTTATTTTCTTACTGGCACTTTTCACCTTTTGAAAATGGAAGTGCTCCATGTGGCTGAAGAATGTCAGGAAGTGAAACATTTGGGAAGAATTATATAGGATGCAGTCACTCTGGATCTTCATCATTTTAACCAACAAGAGCCAAGCAAGAAAACAGGCACACGGTGGGATGAGCCAAAAGTTTAGGGTTTCAGAATATTTATGGCAGATATGTGATTTTTGAATTGCCGTGGGTGCATAGCTCCAACAGGTCTTATGTCCACATGCTTGAAATGTAGTTGAAGGATAAGAGCATAGGGCTTTTTTAATGATACTATGTCAAAAAATTTGAAGAATAGCCTAGAAATATTTCAAAGCCTTTTGTGCCACAATATGAAAACTTAAAATAGGATAAACTAATATGTATACATTTAACTTATAATTTATACAAATAGACAGAATACTGAGTTTCAAAATACATTATTGTTTGAGATATTTGGGGGTGACAAACAGTGTTTTCCATTAAAATGAAAAACTGTGATGTATTAATATTAAGGCTCAGAAAAGTAGGAAAGATCTATGTAAGAAATGCCCAGTGTTGTTCTTTGTATTTCAGGAAATTTCTTGTGGAATGAAACTAAAGTTGAGGTTAGGTCTAGAAATATAATGATCATGAGAATAGAACTTGATTCTCTGTCCAACGAGCAATAAGTTCAACTGGAAGTTGATGGTGGTCATACCCCTATATATTATAATAGAATCAGACACTGACAGATTGGGATGTGTCTGATTGTATTAACAGAGGGTGAACATTTAATGTAGGATTTTTACCAGCGATTACGGATAAGTTAGTAAACCCACAAGGGGGATGTTAAAGAAACTCATTTCAAAGCAGCCAGTCATCAAACAACTATCTTACCAACTGTATTATCAGAGCTGGGATCAGCCTCTGAGCATTCACCATTTGTTCACTCTTCATTGCTTGAAAATATCTCCAACTAAATTTGCATCTATAAATGCTTAGCATTAAATAAAGACTAGAAATATGGAGCTGGAGAGATAGCTCAGAGGTTAGGAGGCCTGAGTTCAGTTTCCTGACCCATCAAGCAGCTCACCACAGTCCCTAACTCCAGTTCCAAGGGTTCTCATGACCTCTTCTAGCTTCCTTGGGCATCAAGTACATACATTATACTCATACATCATACACGCATACAGCCAAACATTCATGCATATGAAATAAAATTTCTAACTATTTTAAAGGACCTAAATAAATATATAAAGCAACTTAACAAAAATTATTATGAAATCATGCTGTCTTAGCAAATCTCCTTTGAACCAAGTGTTTCCAAAACATTTACAGATAGTTCCACATGAACTGGAGATGCCCAGAGTTTTCAAAGCATTGTTTTGAATTCACCTATCCATGTCTTGGTTGTTTATACAAACAGAGGAAACACGGAAAGAACCAGAACCCATAACCACACTGGGTTATGTCGTGTCACTCCCGTGACAGAAATGCCTCTGCAGTGTACTGAGGGGAGGTTCAGGAATATATTCTGTAATGCCAATGCTTCACCTATAGAATGTGGTTTTTGGAGGTGGATGATAGTGTACTAATGCACTTTGAAATGCACAGTGGTCCAGTGGTCTGTTGCTGAACCAGCTTTCCAGAAGAGACTAGAATATTATTTAGAATTTATGTTTATTTTTTGGTTACATGCTTCTAATGTGGTTGATTTCATGACTGCAACACTGCTCACTAGATTGTTGAGTAATACAACAAACTTGCGAGGGTCTGGGCCAAATATACTATTGATATTAATATGGGAAATCTACAGAGGAAGGAAACACAAAGAAATTTTGTGGTTAAGGCACAGTGAAAAAAAACCTTCTAGACTAGGTTGCAGAAATAGGACTCTTACCCAGGAAGGAGCCTCAAGCCAGAGCTTTCTCTCCGGGTCCTTCTGAGACAGGGCAATGTAAGTTGCATTGTATATTTAGGTACATAGACATAAGAAGAAGAACAGTAACCAGACTAGAGCCTAAAATTTGAAAAGAAGTCTAATTATATATAAAACATCAAGCAATATGAATTAGATATCATAAAAGACATTATTGTTGGGGTGGCAAAGCCCTGAACTATAAATTCATTGCACATTTAATTAAGTATAAAAGAAACAGTCAGAGTTTGTAAAGGTTTAAAGATAGGTTTATATAGTAGAAAATTATTTTTACAGTATATTTTCAGTACTATTTATATAAATTCCCTTACACTTTGATCCTTCAATTAATCTGCAGTGTGGGATGAATAATGCCTTGATCATTACTTGCTTTTGCTTTAACTATTTTCAATATATTGTAATAATTTTAACATAGTTTATCATTAAGCCTCATGAATATTAGTTTTCCAAACAATATTGTGCTAAATATTTTATAATGAAAATATCATTTTACTTTGCCAATTCCTGATTATTTAAATGTGATAGAGACTTTCCATTCTATTATCATAAAAGATATATTAATGTATTAATTAATCTCATCCATTAATTCCCATAAAATGATGGGGAAACTTTTAGTTATGATTATTTAAATAGTTATAGAATATGATGTAAGCCTGAAACTTCTAAAACACACACATGCACACACACACATGCACACACACACACACACATGCACACACACACACATGCACACACACGCACACATGCACACACACATGCATACACACAAATACACGCACACACACACATGCACACACACATGCATACACACACATGTACACACACATGCACACACATGCACACACACATGCACACACGCACACACACATGCACACACATGCACACACACACACACACACACACACACAGTACACTAGAGATCAGTATTTGTTACTGAGTATCCATGTGTAACTGCAGTCTTTTCTACCCATGCTCCAGCACCTGAATAGTGACTTTAAGACTTAATTATGAACAAGTGCATAGGACATAAGCTTGGGCCCGTCCCTCAACTAGCTCACAATTTATATAACTCATCTGTTCTATTCTAAGTATGCCACATGGCTGGTTACCTCTCCTCATTTTCATATGTCCCTCTCCTCAGAGTCCAGGTGGCAAGTCTTCCAGGGCCTGACTAACTCCACAAAGCTTCTATCACTCTACACGAACTCGTGTCTCTTAATTCCTGCCTTTTGCTAACAGGCCATCAAGGTTTTTTGTTTTTTGGTTTTTGGTTTTTTGTTTTGTTTTGGTTTTTGGTTTTTGTTTTGTTTTGTTTTGTTTTGTTTTTTTGGACAGGTAGTGATACTTCCACACAGTATACAAGAGAATAGACATTCTTGAGGAAGAATAATTCTGAGAATAATAAAAATAATATATTGAAGGAACCAAGAAAGCAGATTGATAGATTGCAAAATTTGGTTTGTAAATCATTCGTTGGTGTCTCTGGTAGTATTTTTCCTTATAACAGCAGCACAGCCCAAAGTGGTAGTTAAAAAAATGCTATCCAAATCCGAAAAGAGCTGAAGTTAAGTTGCTGAAACCTTTGAGCTGTGGGTTTCCGTTTATATTCCTATCACTGTTTCTGAGTTTTATGAAAAGCTAGTTACCTCATGCATCTGAAGGGATCCCAAACAAACAAGGCAGAAAATGCTTACCCGAAGCAAGCCTCCCAAACTGCAGTAATTTCCTATGTTGAGGACCTAGACATTAATACAACTTCTAACACAACACACTGGTTGTGTACCTTGTGATGTTATGGAAATTCAGAGCACCAACGCATCAACTGTGCACACTCAGAGATGACAAGGGTTAACTCCTCTTTACATGCGGACAGAACCTAGGCTAATTCCAGCCACCCCCACAAATTCTTACAGCTTTTATAGGACAGGTAATAAATAGTCCTGCCACCTTGAGGTATTCTCTGAGTCCTATTCCCACAAAATGGAATTTCTGCCAGAGTTAGACGTGTTCACAGGGACAAAATAATAAATAAAAGGGAACAAACATCTGTAGGGTAATGGTTTGCAAGTATCAACAAAACATACAAATGCTTTCTGGTTTCAATAAAAAAAATTCCTTTCTTAGCGAACTATAATCTATCATATGACCTTTGATGAAAATGTTATTATAATCACTCTTTAAGGCTGTTTTTTAATTTAAAATATATTATATATATTTTTCTCACTTTCCCACCCCCCCACCAAAATCCACACTCAATTTATCTCTCTTTAGAATACAACCAGGCATCTAATATAATAATAATAATAATAAAATAAAATACCATAAATTAAAAACAAACAAGAATAAGACAAAACAAAGCAACTAGGAAAGAAATCAAAGAAAAAGCACAAGAAGCATACAGACACTAAAATACACACATTTGCACACAGAATCCACATGAAATACAAATTGAAAATCATACCATATAAACAAAATATCTGTAATGCAAAAGAAAAGGAAAAGAAAGAATAGAAAAAAAAAAACCTCCAAAAGTATCATTAAATTCATTTTCTGTTGCGCTTCTACTGCTGTTCATAGGGACTACATACCCAGTGAAACTCCACTGTAGAAAACTAATTTTTCCTCTGAGAGCGATGGGGGCTTGTGTCTTCTTCGTCCTCTTTTCATTTGTGGACCTCACCTGTTTTAGACTCGCGCAGATCCTGTGCATCCCGCCACAGTCTGTGAGTTCAAAGCGCATCAGTCCAGTCCCATGCAGAAGGCCTTATTTTCTTGGTGACTTCTATCCCCTCTGGCTCTTACAGCCTCAGTCTCTGCACATTGTCCAGTTGTACGTCTTTGTATTTGTTCCCATCTACTTCGGGAAAAAGACTTCTGATAGTGGCTAAGCAAGATATTGACTGTGAGTACAGTTGGATATCATTCAGAGCAATTTTATTGGTACTTTATTTCTTTAAGGGAGTTTGCTGCATGTGTTTACCATCCCAAGGTAATGTGCAGGGACTTTTAGTAAGCACTCAGCACAATTAGGTAAAACTTAATTCACTCTACTTCTCCGCAGCACTATAGTCTCTATGCAAATAATTCTACTAGGCTATCAATATAGAGTAATAACTTGATTTTATAAAACCATCTCTTTAGTATGATTGCTGAGTTTATATTGGATCACAGTTTCCTGATAGGAAAAATAGTATAAAACTTGCAAATGCACAGGTAGCAGAAAGGCTGCAACCTTCTGCCCATTCTCCCCTGTGACCCACATGAAAAAAAAAAAAAAAAAAAAAAAAAAAAAAAAGTGTATGTATGTAAAAAAAAAAAAAAAAAAAAAAAAAAAAAAAAAAAAAAACCAGGGATGGAGTTCCATGCAAAACAACGCTGCTGATCATGTTAAATGTGTGGGTGCATGAATCAAAAGTGCCTCATAAATAACAGCTGCCTTTTAGATTTAATTCTCCTACCTCTCCTCACGATTTATAGCAGTCTAAGGCAGTATTAACAGCAGCTATATCATCAGCATTCTTTGCTGCAGCTGTTTGTACGGTAAGCCACAGCTGACCTAAAATACAGACATTTCCCTGTGAACTCTCCATGATGAGTGTGTGCTGGCCCACATCTGCCTTATGGTTAGATTTTGTAACACCAACATTTTTATCGTGATAAAGAATTTATTTGGGTTGAGCTTTCTTTATAACCCACATGCACTCATTTGCTGGATGTGTCATTTCGTTTTAGCTATGTTCAGTTTGGCTGAATAAGGGCTTCTTATGCATCTTATAGTCATCTATCCACAATAGCCATGGGAGAAAGAATTCATCAATTATGCTGAGATGTCTGTTTTTGAAATATATGTCCAGATGATATCCTTTCAATGGAAATCATTCAAATTCTAAGATATATAGAGAGTGTTTAAAAAAATTGTTCTCACCAGTGATAGTTCCCAGGAAAGGGCGTATTTAAAAAGTAAGAGTTTAATTTAAAACCTCTTTCATTTTCCACTTCTAGGTTTCCTCTCACCACTCATACAAAGTCATCTTTACTCAATGATTCTCCCCTGCTGTACACTGAAACAGTTTTCCAAAGGAGATGTTTAGTAGTAAAGTCAGATCATAAGCTGTTGCTGTTTGAGGAGTGCAGGATGACAGACCTTTATAGATATTCAGATGGAAGCAAGAGTGCAGTCCCCAAACCGCTAGTGTTTTATGTTTTAAAATCTGGAGGACATCAAGAAACCTCTCCACGTGCAGAGGCAATGATGGCCTTTAAAATGATCAGGGATGATATCTGCACTTTCAGACTTGCTTAACATGTTCCTTATGCAAATCCATTACCACCATCTGAAGTTGCATAGAACTCCCAGTTACCCACAAAAGCAGCATTTGGCCAGAGTACAACTTCACCACCAGTGTCCTGGCATATGAGGATTAATATTTCTCATCATGAAGTAATATCCACTGAGATGCTTATGCTGCTTCGCAGATACCTCAGCCCCAGCTTAGCCAGGCTTTTGTGGATATTGTTGGGAGGATTTGTTTTTCAGCTGTCAGCATCCCGGCCCCTTATTTCCTCTACAAAGCTTAATCTCCAAACTCTGTTCATAAAAATAGAAATCTACATTCCTGATAATTAAGAGGGCTAGATGGAGCATCATCTTTTGGTTTCTGTAGCACTCACATAAGCAAAGCAGGAATATCAATTACAAAAGAGTCCCAACCAGATTAACATAGCTGTGAAAGAGATAATATGCTTTGCTCATCACTTTAATCAATTTTTAATTATGCCAATACAAAGTAGAAAGATAGCTTAAATGTTCAACGAGAAGAACTGTTAGAATAACAGTTCATCCAAATGATAAGGCATGATGCAACCTGAAGCTTTCTATAAATGAGATAATCGTATGAAATACTGAAAAAAAATATTTGATATTATTTTATCTATTTTGGGTCAGACTTGTTGAGGTATAAATTACATCCATATCTCTAATCTGTGTACAGTTTTAAGTAACAGAAAGTACATTGCCGGGATGGCATGCCACATTCACAATATAATTCTCTTTACTTGGGTTTTTTTGCATGTGTTCCCACTCCCCAATGTACACATTGAAGTCTAACCCACAATATGACAAAGTTAAGGGGTGAAGTGTTTGCGAGTCAGTTAAATCATACTTTTCCTTCTGTTTACCTGTCCAAGTAAGGGCCTTTATGACACCAATTTGAGAGAACCAGTTCACCTTTCTGCCTTATGAGGACAGAGAAATTGGTACTTGGCAGACAGCAAGCAAATCCATGGATAATTTGATTTTAGCTTCTCAACCTACTGGACACAATAAACTTCTGGGTTTCCTTATTATAGCCTTGAGTTTAGAGGTTTTGTTTTTTGGGACAATGTCTTTCTGTGGCCTCAACCACACAGCAATATTCTCCTAAAATTGTTAGAGCCATAGGTGTGAGGCACTATACCCAGACTAAATTTCTGTTGTTTACTAATTGCCTAATCTAATGTATTTTATTATAAAGATGCCATCAAAAATCCACTCATGTCTCCTTCTCATTAATGCTTCTTTCACTGGTCCTATTAGTTTTTCTCTTTCAAACTGTCACATAGATTATAGATTGTGTATGCCCTAACTCTGGCCTTATTTTTATATAGCAAATGCATTTGAGAAGCAGGGCATGTAATAGCTCGGTGGTGTTGCTATGGTATACATTAGATGTTTGTGGGGATGGGTGAAGAACATGGCTCAGAAGAACAGTGCCAAGTCAGATCTTGTCAATGTTTCTGGGAAAACAGTACACATAACAAGGGAAACTTGAAGAGGCCTCAGCCTCACTAGAGAAAGCAGTGTGTTTACTCTCAAAGGCTTCCAAGGGAAAAGAAAACACTGTACTGGGAGGAATCAGACTAAGTTAATATGGGACTGGGACCCCAGTTACACTGACTCCTATTCTCAGCCAGAAGTTAGGAGCAAGGATCTTTCTTGTAGCTGACATTTGCTACTTTGTGAGTTTTTCCTTCTTCCACCTTTCTCCACTCCTTTTCTACCCTTTCAACCCCCTAACACTAGACAGGAGTGAAGAAAGGATAAAGGTGAACTGGAGTGATGTTGTCCTTAGACTACTTTGCGCAGACTGGGGTGTCAAGTCCCTTTAACAAATTTCATCTTCCCCGCCAGTCCTCCTCCTCCTCCTCCTCCTCCTCCTCCTCCTCCTCCTTGTCCTCCTCCTATCTCTCTTTGTTGTATATGACTACTTAATAAACTGCAAGCAACATCAACCAGCCAACAACCCTCCCCACCTCTTGGGGCACTACCATTCACATACTCTCAGAAAAGTCCTAGAATTCCAAACATCACACAATTGCAAAACTATCTGCAACTAGCAAAATCTTGCCCATGCTAGAGCATGAGGCAAATCAAAGTCAGCTGCTATGGTCAATGGGAAGCAGCCCCCTATGCCACACCTGGAATTAAAACTAAAACAAATTTTTATAGTATTTCTAGGGTTTTTTTTTTAAAAAAAATAAAATTTTTCACTATAACTTCTTGTTCTGTTTTATGTTTATTTTGTAAGTGTATATAGTAAGATTTAAACAAAATTTTCAATATACATAACACATTTGAATTTTTCATTTTTACAGATATTCCACACAATATATTTTGATAACGTTTCTCCTCCCTCAGCTCCCCCCAGATCTTCCTCCCCCTCCATACCCACCCTTAATAGCAAGTTTGGTTGCATTGAAATTTGATCACTTGGCAGCATATCTCAAATGTCATATCACATCACTTCCAAATAATGACTTTTAACTTGACATAAGGTGTTATTGCAGCTGGTAATGATTACTTAATATTGTTTAGTTCCCAGAACACAGTCAAATTTCACTGTCTAAAAAAAATGCCTTCGGTTGTTATTTATCTTACATTTCTTCTCTTTTTTAAAAATTACAGTTATTTATCAATGAGGCGTCAGCGCAGCTTCTCTCCTTTCGTGTTTCTTGCTTTGTGAAATATGCTTCTCCCCCACTTCCTTTGTGTCTCTTACTTAATTTAACCAATTAAATGGCTGGGATAAGGGAGGTTTTTGAAAATGACACCACTATTGTCATTTTTGAAGGTATTCCCTTAGACTGGATTCCAAGCAATCGGACATAAGCCGAATAAACAAATGTGTTCTCAGTTGCATGTGAGATAAAATCCACTGTTAACTATGATTTCCACAGTTTAGTACAGGTCGAGAGTATCTCCCTTCCCAGGCATGGCTCAGTGGTTTTTGCCAGTCTTTTGAACTTGTTCAGTTGACCACACTTGTTCAGTTGCTCCATACATCGCAGACATATTCTGTCTTTGGCATCTGATGTCTACCATGTCGGCCTTTATTTCCCATTCTTGACAATATCCTTTTCTGTTCTTAGAGACTACTCATGCTATGATCTGCTCATCACAAATTCTCAACTTTAATAGACCACCTAAAACTATCTAGCCATTTAATTACTCTGTGCTCTCAAATTCCCTGTTCTGTTTTCGTTCTTTGTTTGGATAATTGTCCTATTGATCTCAGTAACTCGCTAGATTACAAATCATTTGATTAAATAAACCAAGTAGAAGAAGAGTGTTTTCACTGCCGTTCAAGCTGACAATAGCCCTGAGATAGCTGGGCATCGTAGAAGGAACTATGCACATCTATCTGTGAATTGTAAAGAACTAAGTACTTTTTGTCATTTTGTGGAAAGCCGTTAAGCTGTCCCTTCCATATCATCCCTTTTCTAGGGAGTTTCAGTGAATTTGTAAATTCAAGCAAGTTTTTTAAACACTAGATAAGCTAGTAGTATGTAGAAACCTATGGTTTCTGGAGCAGTGATCTCAAAGGTTCAATAAGCTCCCTCCCTGTCTTAGCCTTCGCAGCACATCCCTGAATTCTATCTAGTCTTTCATCATTGCTCAAGTCCTACTTTATGACACAATCTTTGTGAGCCCTTCCATGGTTACCAATGAGCTTTGTACTCACAAGATTTGTGATATGAGGCAATGCCTCATCCTCCTAGTGTCTTATCACATCCTAATCATTGAAATTAGAGCTGTTCTTTTCTTTTGGTTCATATTCATACTCTGTCATTCCTGCAGACATTGTAAATAAACTGCTTTACATCTCTTTGGGTCGTCAATGTGTGACAGACATAAAGCATTTATAATATTTGATAAATATTTTGAAAGTCTTCACTGAAAGAACTCTGGAAATATCAATAGCAATAAAACAGAACAGTAAGAAGAGGAGAATATATTGGACAGAATAAACCCCAAAGTACTCTAACCAATGTGAGATTCTCTTCCATTAAAGCAGAAAAATTAAAATTATCTCAGTTTTTTTTTTTAATCCCCAAATTTTTTTAGAAAATGTTTAGTCTAAGTAAATCAATGCATTCTGTTAATGACTTTATTGTTTGATCAATTATACTCACATTATTTGTATATTGATTAATAATTCTAAAATGTCAAGAAAAAACTTGTAAATGGAGCACAACATGAGTCTACTTAAAATGGAGCTGGGCCTATCGTTAGATCTCAGGCATGTCTGTGACTCTGTCTTTTAACTGGGCTGCAGATATAACCATGTTGGCTGGGAGCTGGCCTCTGAAATATTAACTTCTACCTCACATTTGTGCAGCACACTTCATCTCCATTTGTCCAGCAGGCTTCATCTCCTAAACTACCCAGAATATGAGACCACACCGAATTCCTTTCTTACGAGATAACTCCAAGTTTCCAGAACCAGTCAACATTTCTAACAAGGGAGTTTGTGAGATCGCTCACTAGTTAGTAGCATTGGTTGCCCTTGCAGAGAACCCATGTTCCAGTCCCAGAACCCATATGATAACTTAGAAATCAGTTTCAGGGAATCTAATGCCCACTTCTAGCTAGCCTTACTTGGCACCAAGCACATATGTCATAAACTGACATACATGGAAGCAAAACACTCATGTACATAAAATGAAAATATATAAATAGCTTCAAAGACTTGGGAGTTAAAGTCAAAATATACCCCAAATTTTATAAAACTAGGAAATCATCGTTAAGATTGATTGAATCTTTTCTTTAAAATATCTTTAGTCTAGTCAGCCCCTAAATAAATATTATTTTGTTCTTCTTCTTAGGCTGAACTCATTCTATACCAATGAAACCAACCAAGGCTTGGTAGAGTGGTTAATGTGAAAACACTTTATGAATTTGTTAAACACAAGACTCTGTCTTCCTGTTTGCAGATTGAGGTAATAGGAGGTGTGGACTGTAATGGGTCTCAGTAATAGAGTGCTTGATTAGCTCACTGGGACTGTGAATATTGTTTAATTTCTATCCAGGGAAGGGAGTAGAGAACAAGGGTGAAGGAAAGGGGTGGAAGGCAGAAGGGAGGGAAAGAGAAGAATACAAACAAGCTATAGTGTGTACTTCTGTAGGGTCTCAAATAAAACAAAATTTTTGCATGTGTTAATTGTTTTAAATTCTTTAAAATAACACTGCGAAAGTGTATACTATTAAGCCCACTTTAACAGATAAGAATCTTAAACAGGAAAAGTCTAAGTGCTATCTTGGGGAACACTGCCCTGACAGCTAGGTTCATCAGACAAAACACATCCTTCCTGCTCCCTACCCAGGAGACAGTCCTTTAAGGAATTAAACCTAATTCTTCCCCCTCTGATTGGCAGTGACACAAGATTACATGACTATTATAGGCATACATGGCCATCAATTACTTAGAAAACCCAAATAACTTATAGGAGGAAGAAATCATGCAGCCTGTCACTGCAACTGTATAGAACAAGTTGGGTGAGGGAAACATGCAGACCATCATCAATTGCCCTGACAATCATTATGGGAACGTAGGCTGAAAAAACCATCCATGCACCCTGGAAACTTGGTTAAAAGGACAGTAGGTTGTCTTTTTGAGTCCTCAGACAGCATTTTACATCAAAGCTTCATTTGAATCATGGCATAATTTAGCCAACCACCTAGTCAGAACCAGGAAACAAAACTCTGTATTTAAACAGAGGGACTGGTGGAGAGTCCGAAAACCAGCAACATATTCTAAAGGCAAGGGAACATGGGCTCTGTTGATTCAACTCCTGAGAGTGCAAAGCTTTCTTTTCCCATACTGCTCTTTAACAGTTCGAGCATCCTAATCTCAACTGGGTCATCACACACACACACACACACACACACACACACACACACACACAAGGACATATCTAGCCCAGTAAAATCACAAACCCCCTAGTGTTAATCAAGTGTAAGGAGAGAAAACCTGAAGAATCCTTTGGGCCATGTCCCTTTGGAGTAAGGCCTCACAGCTGAAAAGCTTCCTAATTAAGGTCTCAGGATGTGAAGAGATTTCCAGCATCCTCTCTAGCCTTGGCACACAGGATACAAATGAACTGTTAGCAAATGAATATGACAAAAGTCTGTTCAAAAACAGACTAACAAACTGAAGTGTGGATGCAGGAAAATGTGTCTCTTAGAAACAGGAGTTCATCCAACTTCCCTTGTTATCATTACAGATTAATTGGTTAACACTTAAACTTTTAGATTACTTTTTCAATGATCACTCTGGGTTGAAGAAATATTTCTATCAACAAATTTAGTATATACTGATACTATCATTGGACATAAGATTCTGTATTTGAGCCTCAAACACAAGACTATTCATTAAGAAAAAAATAATGGGAAAATGAAGGAACTTTTTAGTTATAAATGACCGTTTAGTGCATGGCACAGTGGCCAGTGCCACCAGCACTTTGAGAATGAAGGAGAATAGCCAGGTGAAAGCAAGCCTATGAGTTCAAAGCTATACTTTGAAATGCTGTCTGCCTATGCCCGTGCATGGCAAATACAGAAGTGGATGCTCACAGTCAGCTTTTGGATGGAACACAGGGCCCAATTGGAGGAGCTAGAGAAAGTACCCAAGGAGATGAAGGGGTCTGCAACCCGATAGGTGGAACAACAATATGAACTAACCAGTACCCCCAGAGCTCCTGTCTCTAGCTGCATATGTAGCAGAAGATGGCCTAGTCAGCCATCATTGGGAAGAGAGGCCCCTTGGTCTTGCAAACTTTATATGACCCAGCACAGGGGAAGGCCAGGGCCAAGAAGTGGGAGTGGGTGGGTAGGGGAGCAAGGGCAGGGGGAGGGTATAGGGAACTTTTGGGATAGCATTTGAATTGTAAATAAAGAAAATATCTAATGAAAAAAAAGAAATGCTGTCTCCAAGTAAAGGAAAACATGAATTAATAACCTCCCGCAGACTCTCTCTCTCTCTCTCTCTCTCTCTCTCTCTCTCTCTCTCTCTCTCCCTACCCCATATCCCCCTACCCAACCCTGCTTCTCATTCTGCAGCTGTTCTTTCTGGCTCTAGCCTACCACTGTAGATTTCCCTGCCCTAGCTTCACTACTACAAATGCTATTTTGTAAAAGTAACCTTAAAATTTAATGTTCAGTTCTAAGTAATTACTGATTTCCTTTAAAGTAGTCTAACAAATTAAATATTGAGGAATGAATTTAATTAAACACTTCTCTGAATTAAAACATATAGGCAGATTTCAAAAATATTTATTATGAGCTAGTGAATATATAATTAGCTTTTTAAAAATGTTGATCTGATGGACAGAACAAAATTACTTTCTAATTAAAATTACTCTAATGAGCATATTGAACAGAGCTAATGAATTACTCAAAGCTTTTCAATTAGGAAATAAATCAAATGACTTTAGAATAAATCATTACACCCATCCATTTTATAGAAGTCTAACTCACAAGCTCTATTCACCTGTATTTCTTTCTCCTACATGAAGGCACTGGAAATGTCCTGGCACCCCAGACCTTTATGGAAGACTGCATGCCTGATGCTCTAGCCCAATGCACAGTACGCACAGTAGATGAAGCTGAGGGGAGTTTACAATACTCATTCAAGTCAATACTGAAAACTTATTATGTGCCACCCATTGTCACTTCCACTGCCCTAAGTTCAAAGTCTCCGCTACCTGCGAGTTGAATATTAGGTATAAGCAGAAGACAATCTCTGAGCCTGTTCCCTTTCTTCTCATAGTACCTCCATAACTAGCAGAAGCTTTATCAGTGTCTACTTCTAAGCTGTGTCCTTGCTCTTGTATTTTTTTTTTTCTTTTTTGGATTCTGCCCCTTTCCTCAGTAGACCTTTAAAATCACAGGCCAGGGGCTGGAAAGCTAGTTCAAAGTTTAAGAGCAATAACTGCTCTTTTAGAGCAGAGTTCAGTTCTCAGCAAACACATTAAATGGCTCACACTTCCTGTAACTCCACTTCCAGGGGCATGTGATTTCGTCTTCCACCCTCTGAGGGTACCTGACACAGTGTCTGTAAATACACGGGCACAAACACAAATGAAAATACATCTTTGAAAAGCAACACTAAATAAAAAGTACAGACCAAGTGAATTTGACTGAGTGCTGCAAACAGAGCTCGTCTTCCACGGGGACTGCCGTGAGGATACTCTGCCGAAGGTAGTTTGTGCTGAGGAGTTGCTTAACAAATAACTATAATTTCTTGTTTGCAGTTTTGTATGTTTGTATGTTTGTTGTTTTGGAGACTTGTCCTCACGCAGTAGCTCTGACTGTCCTGAAACTGAATATGTGAACCAGGCTGGTCCCAAAACCATAGACAACACGCTGTCTCTACCTCACAAATATTGGAAAGACATGCACCACCATGCCTAGTCCCCCACAAAACATAGTAACAGAAAATCACAATCTAAACTTATCCATGTATCCTGGATGCTGAATGAATGAAATGCAAACTATAATGGATTTATTATATTATATTTGTGTATGTGTGCACACAGAGGCTAGATGTCAACACTGAATGTTTTCCTCTGTCACCCTTAACTGAGTTTATCAATCAGCTAGACTGGCTCACAAGCCATACTGTGAATTTTTCTGTCTCTGGTCAGGCAGTACTAGAATTGGCCACCATTGTGCCACCACTCCCAACTTCAATATGGGTGCTGAGTATCTAAAAGGAGATCTTCACTGTTGCACAGAAGGCTCCTTAGGGACGGATCTATCCTGCCATCCCCTATATTGTTTTTCCAAGTAAGTTAATTTTCTTTTAACAATAATACAAAGAATTGGCTGAGTTCATACTCCAATTTAAAATTTAAAATCCAAAATTTTCTAAAGTATGTGCACATATAAAAGGGAGTTTGGTAGAGTTGCACTATATCTGGGAGACATGCCTCTCTCAGATATCATAGGCTATCAGATAGGAAGTGCAGTGGCAAGGTAGGTTATCTCTTTTCAGGCTATAGGTCGATGATGTCCCACAGACCCCCAAATATTCTAAGCTATTGATCTAAGCTATTGATCTTAGTTACCCTCCAGAATGTAATGGTAATACTCTGTTGGAGAACGCAATCTGACACTCACCTTGAACCACCGTCACTACCAACTAGGTTTCATAGTGCAAGTAGGTTCTTTGTGCACTATTGGAAGAGAAAAATACTCACCAGTCTTATTGCGCTGTGGACTATGTATGCTATAACAACAACTAGCTTGACAAGACATACTCACTGATGCTATAGTGGCACAAATGTTATGAAATAACCAACCACTTTTATTTGGCTTTATGGCTTCATTCACAGAAAGAAACCCTTGTGAGACACTGTTATGAAGAACCCATGACTAAAGAAGTCCTTCCTGCTATCTTTTGTCTCTGTGCTAGGATTTGGAATCTGCCATATTTTGGATGATCCAGAGCTTCCATAGCCTCTATCTTCTGACTGACTGTGCTCAGAGCTGTTCAGGGATTCAACTGTGTTTTGGACAGTGTGTTCATCTATCTATATTTTAGAAAGGGCATTTCCCCTCTAAAATAAAGATTGTAGTTGATGTAGCAAAAAAAAAAAAAAGAAAGAAAGAAAGAAAAGAAAGAAAGAAAAGAAAAGAAAAGAAAAGAAAAGAAAAGAAAAGAAAAGAAAAGAAAAGAAAAGAAAAGAAAAAAGAAATCCTTCCCTTGGGAAGAACCTATTTCTATCATTCTACTAAAAGACTTGATAGTTTTACACCAAAACTTGACAGTTTTATACCAACTCCTAAATTAATGCATTGCTCAACGTTCACCAGAGAAACTTTTCTCTCAGTAGATGACAGCTTACACAGAGTCCTACAAATCGGTCAGTGTGTAAAGAATAAGACATTTCGATGTAGCCAGCTGGAAATGAGATGTCTATACCATACACCTTCTTCCCAATGCTCTGGTATCATAGTAAAAGAGGGGCTAAAACTATAATAAGAGTTATAGTTATCAGCAGAATGTTTTTTCATCTATAACGGGGCAGTTCTGTGCTAGATCAAGACAGGCTAAGTCTCAGAATCAAGTAGAGAAATGGTCATCAAGTCTTACCCTGTTGAGAAGCTATTCATAATTGAAAGGTATTATGAGAGGAAAAGTCTATTTTTATTAATGCTATGTCTCTTGTTGGGTTGTCCACATTCCACTGACTGTCCCTATATCTAGCAGTATATATACAGAAAAAATTGGACCCTTGGGTTATTTTTCAAAAACATTAAGGTGGTGGAGGTATGAAAGTGAAGGAAGACCTGGAAACAGATGTGAGGATGTGTGGCAGATAGATAGGAGCCCTACTATCAAAGAATTGATGAAAATGATTTATTTTAGATGTTAAAAGTCATAGAACTTCATTTAGTCCCCGCATTTTCCTGATGAAGAAACTTAGGCATGATATATGTAGTTGCAGTCTATAGACTAATTTATAATAACCACTAGTGTCGATTACAAAATTTATCAAATATTAATTCTAAAATATATATAAATACTCTTTCACCAAAAAAATTAAACCTAGCTTTCTCAATTTCAGTCTGAATATAATAATTTCCATTAATCCATGCCAGTTTCCTTTTGAATTTACATCTCTAAGGGCTGACTTCATTTCTTGGAACAATTTAGTATAGTAAAAAAATGTTGATGTTTTCTTGTCCTCAGGAAAAGGACACAATTATGTCCAACTGGAATAAATGTCCAATTAGGGACACAAGACAAACAAGTGAAAACAAATTACAATGAGACACATAGAACAAAATTTAATTTTTCTGTAAAACTATGTATGGAGGAAAGCCTGAAAATAAGCTTTGTTATATTAATGGAATGGATGGATTATACTATGAAACTACTTCTTCGTAAATTAATATACAAGATTTCTTTTTAGAAGTAAAAGTCATCGCAGGAGGAAATGCTACCATCTGCTACCACAAATTTTTATCTCTAGTAGCACACAATTCCAGATTACACCAACAGATACCATCATTAACTGGAGCATTTTATTGTCTGACTCCTCAAATTAATCCTAATAAAAGATACCACCCATAGTTTTTATTACAAAAGCTAGGATTTCTAAACTTTCCCTAAAGAAAAGAAGCTTTCCTAAATGTTATCACAACTATCAATAAAATAATTTTCAATTAAACATTATTTTTTATTTTTTATTAATCATTTTATTCATTACATTTCAAATGATACCTCCCTTCCAGGTTACCCCATCCCACTTCCCTCCCCCCTCCACTCCCCTCTATGACAGTGCTCCTCCACCCACTCACCCACTCCCACTTAGCTACTTTAGCATCCCCCTATGCTATAGCATCCAGCATTCACAGGACCACGCACATCCCCTCCTACTGATGTCAGATAAGGCCATCCTCTGCTACATGTGTTTCTGGAGCCATGACTCCCTCCAGGTATACTCTTTGGTTGGTGATTTAGTCCCTGAGAGCTCTGGGTGGTGCAGTTAGTTGATATTGTTCTTCCTATGGGGTTGCAAGCCCCTTCTGCTCTTTTAGTCCTTCCCCTAGCCCATTAGGGTCTCCTGACTCAGTCCGAAGGTTTAATGTTTGTAGATGGTGGGATGGATCCCTAGGTGGGGCGGTGTCTGAATGGCCTTTTCTCCCAGATGTGTCTTTGTTTGACCTTGTAAACATTAATTTTTAGCATAATAAATATAACTATTCAGGAGGTCATGAAAGGTTAATCATCTTATTCAAATGATAAATTTCTTAACAACCTAGGTTCTTATTCTCTAGGTAACTATTGTTCAAGACAGGATTATGGGTCACATTGTTGATTACAACCACATTCATGAGCAGATTTCCTTTCTTGCATGACATATACCAGCACTATTCTCTCTCTCTCTCTCTCTCTCTCTCTCTCTCTCTCTCTCTCTCTCTCTCTCTCTCTGCCCGTGTGGAGCAGGGGTGGGAGTGGGGAGGTTTATGCACAGGAGTCTTGCTCTACTGCTCTATTAATCTCCATCCTGTTTCTTTGAAACATTGTTTCTCTATGAACCTGGAGCTCAAAAACTGCAGCCCTTTTCCTGTGTTTGCCCTCCCAGCACTGGGAGAATAAGAGTGTGGCCAGGACTTGGTTGTTAATCCTCAGGTACTCAGGTCTAGCAATTACACTCGGGTCCTTATCCTTATGCTTCAAGTGCTCTTATTTAATGAGCTTTTGCCTCAGTACTCTCAATACTATTAATAAAAACTATGTACATATCTAGCCTCCCAACAGTTTAGTCCTCAGCTCTCTAATCTTTTCCCCAGTACTTTTCTCTCTCCACTTGTGATTGCTTTCTTCTCTCTCTTAAGTGGGACTGAGGTTTCCTTACTTGAGCACTTCAGCTTGTTGAGCTTTTGAGTTCTGTGGACTGTATCTTGGGTATTCTGTACTTTTTTGTGGGGGGCTAATATCTACTTATTAGTGAATACATACCATGTTGAGGAGGATATGGAGAAAGAGGAACACTCCTCCATAGATGGTGGGATTGCAAACTGGTAAACACACTCTGGAAATCAATCTGGAGGTTCCTTAGAAAATTGGAAATAGATCTACCTGAAGACCCAGCAATACCACACTCTTGGAAATATGCCCAAAAGATGCCCCACCATGCCAACAGGGGTATGTGTTCTACTATTTTCATAGTAGCCTTATTTGTGATAACCAGAAGCTGGAAACAACCTAGATGTCCCACAACAGAAGAATGGATACAGAAAATGTGTTTTATTTACACAAAGGAATACTACTCAGCTATTAAGAATGAGGATATCCTGCGTTTTCTAGGCAAATGGATGGAACTAGAATATATCATCCTGAGTGAGGTAACTCAGACCCCAAAGGACATGCATGGCATGTACTCCCCAGTACTTTTCATAATAAACATTTTAGCTTTATCTATTGACTTCACCCAATAAATCCCAAATCACTCTTCACTCTTGATCATATGAGACATCACTCCTAACTTTCAGCATTTTCATGATATTCATCATTATCTAAATGTTATGAGGAACTTTGGGTTCCCTCCATGCTCACTACATGTTGCTGGAGAAACTGAAGCTCACTTTTGTGGTCTTAGTCTTACTAATAAAAGAATCTGAAAGTGCACTTAAAAAGAAGATTGAGTACATTTTATTAGTGCTTGGTACTAAAGCGAACAGGCAAGCTGTAACTTCTCAATGGGTGGAATAGCTCCCGAGTCTGTTCTTTCCTGCCACCGTGTGTTATGGATATCAAAATTGTTTCATGAGGCTTGCATCAGCAATTTTATTTACTGAGCACTTTATTGGCCATTGCCTATAATTT
The DNA here is from genome assembly GCF_900095145.1 of Mus pahari. Lineage (NCBI taxonomy): Eukaryota > Metazoa > Chordata > Mammalia > Rodentia > Muridae > Mus > Mus pahari. Next base: position 29,212,386 of record NC_034595.1, on the reverse strand, counting down.
TCTTTCTTCCTCTATCTTTATCTGGTTTTGGCATAATGGCAACACTAACTTTAAAAACATATTACTAGACCATCCATTTTCTATATTATAAAATAGTTTGTAATGAATTTGTGTTAGCTCTTTAGGTGTCTAATAGAATTGAGCATCAAAGCTTGTACAGTTCTTTAACATATAGAGATGTTCAATTGCTGCTTCAATATTCTTGCTTGACATAGATAAGTTCAAACTATTTATATGGTCTTAGTTTAATGAAGTTACAAGTTCATGCATTTCTTTCACTTATTTAATTTAGTGAAATATATGTTCAAAGATGAGTCCTAATTTTCTAAATTTTATTAATATTTATTGTAATGTCTCTCTACCAATGTCTAATTTTATGAATTTGAATCATCTCTCTCTCTTGCTTATCCCACCTATTTGTTTACCTTGTTTATTTTTTTTTTCAAAAAACCCAAATTTTTCTTTCATTGGTAATTTGATTGTTTCATTTTATTTCAATAAATTCTGTCTAGCCTGATTTTAATTGTTTCTTTCAAAATACTGGTTTGTGGTTTGGCTTGTTCTAAGTTTTGTTTTTGTTTTTTGTTTTTAAGGTGCATTCTTACATTCTTTCTTTGAAGTCTAGTTGATCTTTTAAGGTAGGAACTGTAACTATAAACTTCCCTGTTGAGGCTCTTTCCATTCTATCACATATATTTTAATATGTTCAAAAAAATCAGTAAGTAAATAAGTGTCAGACACATTCATTCACTCCTTTAATCTCAACACTCAAAGGCAGAGGCAGGTTGATCTCTATGATTTCAAGCCATCAGAATCTACATTGAGAGTTCAAGGCTAGCCTGGTTTACATAAAGACTTCAAGGCCAGCAAATCTACATAAGATCCTACCTCAAACAAAGTTATTAAACAAACAAATGAATACATTTTGATATGTTATATTTTCCTCTTTATTTGTGCATAGGAATTGTTTTTATTTACTTCTTGATTTTTTTCAAGACCTTATTAGTTAATAATTTATTGTTTATGCTCCACCAAAGTATACATCATCTTCTGTAACTCTTACTATTAACTTAAAATTTTTTCATTATAATTTATAAGTTTCAAGAGTTTACTTTCATTCTCTTTTAGTTCTACAGATTTGGTTTTTAACCTGTTATATCATCTAACTTAGAGAATTTTTCATGTACTTCTAAATAATATGCACTCTGATGTATTTTGATAGAATGCTCTGTAACTGTCTGTTGGGTCTGTTGTATCTATGAAAGCATTATCTCACATGTTTTTTGTTTGTTTGTTTACTTCTTGTCAGAATCACAGCTATACAGATGAGTATAGCATGGAAGTCACTCTTTTATATTGAGGTTAATATATATCTTTACATCTAATAGTATTCGTTTTATAAAAGTAAGTGCACCCATGTTCAGTATACTTGTGATTAAAATTATAAGGATCTCATGATAAATTGTTCCCTTAATAAGTTTGATGTAACGCTCTTTACCGCTTCAAATTTTGCTTTGAAGTCTGGTTTGTTTGTTTGTTTGTTTTTCCTGACATTGGAATGGTCACAGTGTTGACAAAAAGTTGCTTGTTTCTTTTCTCCATTTGCTTGACAAACCCTTTCCATCCTTTCATTGTTAGGCTGGGTCTGTCTGTTCTGGAGAGGTGTGTTTCTTAGAAACAACATATAAATAGAACCTGCTTTGAGATGGTCTGTTTTCACTTAGTCTGCTAGCCAGTGTCTTTTGATTTGGGAACTGAATCCATTCATAAAGTCATTGCTGAAACTTACATATTAATTTCAGCCAAATTGTTGATTTTTTTGGTCTTTCTTTTCCTATACCTCATTTACTTAACTACAATTCCTGCATTGTGTGTTTTTTCCCTTGTAACTCCATGCATGTGCATCTTTTCATTCAGTCTGCAAGATACCGTCAAGTGTCTTTTGTAGAGAGGCATGGTGAACATGGTTTTCATTTTCCTTTTCAGTTATGACCAATAGTTTTGCTTGGTACAGTAGTCTACTTTACTTGTTGTTCAGAGTTTGAAGTAAATCATTTCGTGCCATCTGAGCTTTAAATTTCGATAGAAAGATGTACTGTTATTATGATGGGCTTGCCTGTATATATGATTTGGTGTTTCAGTATATTTCTTTGTTCTACATATTTAGAGTTTTAATTATAATATTATGACGGGTTATTCATTTCTATCATTATGTATTTGATCTTCTAAATGCCTCAAGAAATATGTGTTTCTAGTAGAAAATATTTTTGGTTTTCTGTTATGGTTTTATTGAAAATCATTTCTAACCTTTTAGCATAAAAATCTTTCCCTTCTGTATTCCTGATTTTTAGAGTTGACTTTTTCATAATACTCATTGAACTTGGATATTCTGGTCATTGAATACTCTGTTCATCTTTTCTTAATTTTCACCTTTATCAGTATCTGGTTGCTCAAATTCCTCTACCTTGCATTCAAGTCCTAACACTATTGTCTTTTTGATCCATTTTGTTTGTTAGTCTTTTCACAAAGCTTTTTATTTGATTCAGTGAATTTTTCAGTTCTTGTGTTTCATATTTTTTTAATTTTAGCTATTTATTGACCTTAACTTTTATATCCTGTATTAATTTTCTTATTCAAACCAGACATTTGCACTCTCTTAGACTTCATTCAGGTTTATTTTTGTTTGGCTTTTTTTCTATGAGCATATTCAATTATTCTTTTGAATTTACTACCTGGATTTCATCTAACTTATTGTCACTGGAGACCATTAAAATAGGATCTTTGGTAGAGTCATATTCCTTTAAATTTTTATGATCCTTGTGCTTTTGCATTGGGAATTGCTCACTGGTGTTGGGTCATTGGGTTGGATTTTAAAAATCATTATTTTTCTCTCAATGAAATTGTTTACAGCATTCAAGAGTAACTAGGTTGAAAAAGTGTTACAATGTCAACTTTCTCTGCTAGACTGGTTTGAGGAAACATATTCAATTTCCAGTATTCTTTTGAGAGTAGAATGCTATGTAAAAACTCATTATGGAAAAAAAAAAAAGTTTTCTATACCCCCCTAATACTAATTACCCCTTAAACATCCACCATTTTAGGAAATGAAGGAAGATTGGTAATTTAAAATAATTAAATATATTACTTACTACAGATGGAAAGGAAAAAAATGCCAAATAAGACTAGTGGTTAGTATTATATAGTTAGAGAAAGAGAAAAGAAAGGGCCAGCCAGTAAAGGGGAGATCAGAATGCAGGGGTGGTGAGATGTAGTTTGGCAAAAGGTAAAATGAAAACAGAGCAATAAAGAATGTAGTCCTAGATAAGTCCCTGCTCTCGGAAAGCTAAGTCATGGGAAGTCTGCAAGCTAGCAAGCATATATACTTTGGGACAGCCTGTCAAATAGAAAAGGAAATTGTAAGGATGGGAAAAACACACATGAGCCTAGTCCATATGATGAAAACACTAGCTCCCCACTAAAATGATCTTACTTTTTGAAGTAGTTTTAAGTGTGAAGCAAACATTGGATATTGGTGTATAATCTGAACGCTATCTTCCTGATTACTGGTTTCAACTTCAACTGTTTGTTCAACTTGGTTCAATTCCTTGCCTGGCTGGAAAGTGCCTATCATACTCCTAAGCAGTCTTATAGTTGACTTAGAGATGATTTTCCTATCATTAGTCATAAAAATCAGAGATCCACTCAATCACACACTGAAGAGTCACATAAATACAAATACATATATTACACTTGGTGCAGACCTGCTTGAGCTCTGTTCTTGCTTATACTTTAAATGGCCCAACATAAAGTCATTCTATCAAAAAATATATAAAGGAAATAATTAAAAGAAAAGAACAAAAGACATACCTTTTGACTAATGAATAGTGGTCCTAACCAGAATTTGTTTAAAATAGTGAATAATTTTTATCAGCTTCAGGTTAGGGATACACTGTATACTGCTGACAGCAGAGATATTATTCCACTATACATCACTGCAATCATTTATTTCCATTTAAGTGAAAGGAAACATACTGGGAAGAACAGCACCGCTTTATCACTTAACACCTGTGGACTCCCAAGCAAGTTGCTCAGCCTTGCTGTACTTAACATTGTTGGAAGATTCAATTATTTAAATAAGTGAAGGACTTAGAAGAAAGCATGGCTCGCAGTTAGTTCTGCATGAATGGAACCTATGATTGCTACTCACTATCATAACCCGTAATCATATACCTTGCTCACAGTTACTCAATGATTTATTAAAGGTTAAGTATAAGAGTCTCTTTCAAAATAAGTTGTAATTTCACTGTCGGATATGAGACTTTTAAAAAAATATTGAATAAAACATCCAATCATCTAGTTCTGCTACACAACAGTATTTATGAACAGCAATTTGCATATGCATATATATGCTTAATATATTCTTCATATGGAAGGTAGTTGTTCTTTCAATAATTTTTAAAAGTCTAAGTAACATCTGTGCCAAACTTAATATTTTTAAGACAAATATGCCCATGCTTATCATTTACATTCTTGATTACACATCGAAAAAATATCTCTAAACTGAGGGATTATTTTTTTCCTATTGAACTTGCAGGAAGGGTCTGCATTAATGGGACAAAACTAAATTTTTGTTTAACTTGGTTCAATAATTCCCAAAGGCCGGGCATGGTGGCATATGCCTTTCATCCCAGCACTTGGGAGGCAGAGGCAGGCGGATTTCTGAGTTCGAGGCCAGCCTGGTATACAAAGTGAGTTCCAGGAGAGCCAGGGCTATACAGAGAAACCCTGTCTTGAAAAACAAAAACAAAGAAACAAACAAAAAAAAAAAACAAAAAAACAAAGAAACAAAAATTTTTTTTCCAAAGGCCAAATGAAATAAGCCCTGAATAAATGATGTTGAAAATATTGATTATCAAACAAATAATTTCATTTATTTCACATTAAAACAAAGAAACATAAGTATTCAGGTAAGAAGAAGGAGGAGGAAGAGGTAAATAGGAGAGAGGGGAGGAGGAGGAAGAGAAGGAGGGGCCTGGTGGCAGTGATGCACACCTTTATTCCCAGAACTTGGGAAGCAAAGGCAGGCAGATCTTTGGATTTAAGACCAGTCTGGTTTACAAAGTGAGTTCCAGGATAGCCAGGGCTGCACAGATACACCCCGTCTCAAAACACCTAAATAAATACGTAGGTAGGTAGGTAGGCAGATAGATAGATAGATAGATAGATAGATAGATAGATAGATAGATAGATAGATAGATAGATAGATAGATAGATAGATAATTTTAAAGAGTTTTATTCGAGGTTTGGAAAATAATGATTTTTCAGACACAGTTTTTCATATTTATCTTAAATACATTCCGCAAATGACCCCATAGTGCAGGGTCCCTGTACTATTTACTTTTCTGCTGTTGTTAGAACCAGTACCAAAAGCCACTTGTAGAGGCTATTTGCTTATGGTTCCAGGGAAATAAAAATCCAATGTAGTAGGAAGGTACAGCAGGCACGGAGGCTGAAGCAGGAAGCTGCGATACCACATTTTCAACGACAAACATGACGCAAAAACCAAACCGAAACTAGGTGAGGCTGTGAATTCCCAAAGCCCATGCCCAGTGCTGTACTTCTTCCAGTAGGTCTGATCCATATCCCTAACAGTGACACTTAGTAGGGCATCAAGTTCAAGAACCCAAGCCTTTGGAGAGCATTCCTCAGTCAAATCACAGTCAGTAAAGAACAAACTAAGACCAAGTAGAAAGAAAAGAGTTAAACTCATGGCTATACTTGAATTCAAGAGTGACAAGAGTGACAGACCATTTTACAAAATACTTCCATTTCTTTCTGGAATTAGCCTACTGGCGGAAAAGCTAGAGGGGAGGTGGACTTTTACCCTTGCGTGTCTGTGCTCCTGGAGTTTTATTAACCCTAAGAATTTATTGAATATCGCCAAAGAGCTGATAACTTAGATTCACTTCTGTCAGTAGGATGGTTGATGGTACGTTTTCAAATAACCTAAATAACTTTTGAGAGCTAATGCACTTGAAGGTGGTGCATGCCGTTAACACCACCATTCGTGAGGCAGAGGCGATACTCTGAAGTTGAAGCCAGTCAAGGGGATATTGTGATACCACGCCTAAAAGAATTAAATAAGTTTGATGCACCTGAAAAAGCACAAGAGGCTTTCTTCACTTGCTGTATTATTTTTTTTAAGGGAAGGATCCATTTTGCTCTCTCCATGCTTTCTCCTGATGAGCTTGGTCTCATTACATTCTACTAATTATAGTTTAAAGCTTAGAAAATGCTTGCTATTCAGCTACTAAATCAATAATTTCGCTTAAAAAAAAACAATTACAGTTTTAGTGTACTATTTGTTTTTAGGCTGTCAATTAGTGTTAACAAAACGGTTTTGTAAACAAAGATTTGCAATTTTTAATTGATGTTAAATAGAATACACTACTACTGATTATTTCTTGTAGCAATTTTTATTTAAAAATCTTTATCTTACTTTGTGTGTGTGTGTGTGTGTGTGTGTGTGTGTGTGTGTGTGTGTGTGCCAAAATATATGTCTGTGCATCACATGTGTGCAGGCGTCCATGTAGATCAGAGAGGCATTAGATCTCCTGAAACTGGAATTATAGGCAGTTTTGAGCCACTGTGTGAGTGCTAGAAACTGCACCTAAGTCCTCAATAAGAGCAATGCTTTTAACCATTGAACCCTCTTTCCAGGCCAGAGTCCCACTATTATAAAGCATATTTATAGTGAATGGTGTCCATTTGAAAATTTTATAATACTGTTCTTTGAATCTGAGTTAGAGACATAGAAACAGCACTTATGATATAAAGATAATTTTCACGAACCATTTGCTTTCATAAATAAGTGGCCTTTATACTGAGATAAGATGAAATACAGAAAGTCTGTAAAATAATCAACATGTATGCTAAACAAAAAATATCACAAAAGAGACAGCAAGCAACGGAACTCTGAGACTTAATATTATTTCAAGAAAATGCCTTGTCTCCTGACATCAGGTTTTCTTTCCTATTCATATAAAATCATTATCAGTTGTTATTCCAAAGAAAGGATTTCATTTTTACCAATTTCTTCTGAAGCTATAAAAACTTTACAGGAAAGTTCGTGTAGTAATGAAAACGATAGAGAGGGTCTAGAGAGATGGCTCAGTGTCTAATGTCCTTGCTGCACAAACATGAAGACCCGAGTTCATACTTCTAGCACAGGAGGCTGGACATAGTGCCATGAATCTGTGGTCCTAGAACTAGGAAAGCGGAGAAGATGTCCTTGGATCATAACGGCCAAATGCATGGCTTCCAGAACCATTGAGAGATTCTTACTCAGAAAGTAAGGCGGAAAAACTATCTAAGCATCTTACCCAATAACGATCTCTGAACTTTACATACAGGTCAGCATTGGCACGCACATGTACGCCATACCACACATAAACACAAAAGGTAACGAAAGTTGACTTTTCCCTGACACCAGTTAGGCTAATTTTGACCATTTTAATTATTCCTAATCACATTTTTAGATTAAGGCAGTGCCACCAAGTATTGAGGAACTCGGTGAAAGGACACGAGAGAAAAACAAATAATTTGTACAATTGTAAAGAAACTTTTGCCACACCAAAGATATTTTCCTCGCGGCAAATTCTAGTGTGGTAGGACATACTGTGCTTTGACCCATGTAAGTGAGGTTAATTGATAAGCAGCATAACACACTAGCCTTGATGTGCTTCCCTGTCTAGGGATGTCACTTTGCCTCTTGACAGTACACCAGGAGTCAAAGCACATTTGATGCCCGTGATTTGTTTTGAATACTCATGCAGATGTGCTTCTGAGCATATAAGCAGTTCTGTGTGCCTTGAAAAATTATAAGAAAATTAAATAATGTTTATTTTATTTGTACTCTCACGTCCTGCTAATTCCTAAGTATGAGTTAGTAATCTAACAAACGTAAAAAATGAACCAGACAATAAGACGCAACAAGATTAATAAGTCATCTTATAAATACTCTGTCTCATTTTCAATAAAAATAAATTGATGTCAATGAATGGAAAGATATTTCCAGAATTTCATTTAGAGTCTTGCTACTTTATTCATTTGCTTTTTAAGTTTTGGTATCAGTATTTGTTTTTCGTGTGTGTGTGTGTGTGTGTGTGTGTGTCTGTGTGTATGAGTGTGTGTGTGTCTGTGTGTGTGTGCATGTGTGTCTGTGTGTGTGTGTATGTCTGTGTGTCTGTGTGTGTATGTGTGTGCGGTGTGTCACAGTACGCATGTGGAGGTCAGAGAAGAAATTGCAGGATTCAGTTTTGTCTTTCCACCATGTGGGTTTCAGGGATCGAACTCAGGTCACCAAACTTGTATGTTAAGCACCTTTACCCGCTGAGCATCTCACGGGCTCCTGGTGTTTGCTTTTCTGTTGGCTTCCTTTAGTTGGCATTTCATTCTTTTAAAAAATAAAAGGTAAGAATTATACTTAAATGTCATATTTAAAGTCCATGGCAGAGATGTGGGAGGACCATTTACTATTATTAAAATGCTGATTTCAAATGGAATTGCTGGGAAGCATTTATTTAAAATAAAAGGTCAGGTTTGTGAGGAGACCTGAGAGGAGGGCTTCACTTATGCTGTGGATAGTGGGAAATAAATGAAAATTTTCAATCTCTACAGGTTGGGCCTTAAAAAGCTTCCTTGCGGTGGTTTTTGTTTTTTATGAGAGCTAGAAGAAAAATCCGTGTCATTTTAAAAATGCTTCATTGAAACATGCATTTCAATTAAACACCATTCAAACTAAGTCCTTCAGAGTACGTGTTGAGTTTGACAAGTGCTCAGTCATATATATTTCTAAAGTTTCTCTCCTTCCTTTTTACATTGGGAAATCATTTCAGCTGGCTTGGCGTCACTGGGAAACACCTCCTTTCAATGCTCTCAGCCTGTGGACCTGTTTCTCTTCTCTCCCTGTTGAATTATAACCCTTTTACATAGACTTTAACTTTCATTTATATTGAGATTTTAAATTATAGTGTTCTTTACCCATGAGAATCTGATGCATACATTCAGTAATGTACGTCCATATCTACTCTAATATTTGGCTCCTTAAATTCTCCCTGTGTACACTTAAGAATGTCTGCCTCACAGTTCCTTGTCTTCTTATTTATTTTTGGACAACCCACTAATTCCAAAAGTACTTTACAGATGTGCATGGAAACCCTACCAGTGGGAATATTCTAAAAGAGAGTCATTATCTCTCCCCCAGCATGGATCAGCTGCTACAGTAAGGGGAGGGACCTAGGGAGCAGTTGCCCTGTTTATGCTGGAATTTTAGCTAGCTTGACCTTATCAGGTCTTATCCAGGTAAGCACAGAGGCTGCTCTCTGTTGGTGAAATCGATAGCGATGGCATGTCCATGGGACAGCATTTCACAGCAGTCTTCTCCATCCCCCAGCTCCAATTGTCTTTCTGCTTCCTCTTCTAGAATGTTCAGATAGGGTGTTGGCAAAGTTAGAATTTTGACCAGTTTTTTTTTTTTTTTTTTTTTTTACTGTATTGACTACTAAGTACCTTAAAAAGGAGCTTTTCTAACCAAAACTAGAAACAGCCAGGTCTGTGAGAATAAATGTAAGTATTCAGAAAGTGATTTGAAAGTCTGGTATTTGAGCAACAAAAACAATAGCTGCTTTTACCCTAGGGCCTCTATCCTCACTTGCCACCGATGTTTGAACAGGAGTATAAGGCCAGGTATTATATCCCTATCAGTAGAAGCATGCTTCAAGTTCAATTGGAAACTGATTGGTTGCTTCAAGTCCAATTGGAAACTGATTGGTTATTTCATAACATATGCAACTAATGTACCAATGTGTATTTCTTACCTAGCAGGTCAGTATTGCAGCATACAATGTCTAGCACTAAGTAGGACCATTGATATTTTCTCTCAGCAAATGACTTGCACTAAGCAAGCAAGCAAGTAGAAAGGAAACTTCTCAGTTGATTTAAGATTGGCGTTTCTATGTTCTGCAGGCAAAATGGGTGGTGTCTTAAGCAATAGGACCTTACCATGTAGTTATGGTCTGTAACCAAGGTCAAAAACAATAATCTGTGTGGTTTTGGAAAACTCTGGGGCCTCCCTGACCAATTATTGGTAGAGAGGTATCTCCTGATTTATATAGTAATTTTCATTTAATAACCCATGAAAGCATCTACCCTCTGCTTTTATAATAGAAAATAATTTCAAGCAGTCAACTCGAGGAATAGAGGGAGTCACAATTCTAAGTAACACAAACACAAGTGATTTTGAAAAAAAAAATTTTTTGCCAATCTAGTTTATTCCTTACAGGAAATGCATTGTGTTTTCAATCTTGGGTACAATTAGAAAGCCAAGTATCAGAGTAGGTGTGTTCACTCACATCACTTCATTCCAGTTTCAGAGAACTTGTATAAGGAGGAAAAGAAAGAGCCAGGCGTGCTGGCGCATGCCTTTAATCCCAGCACTTGGGAGGCAGAGACAGGCAGATTTCTGAGTTCGAGGCCAGCCTGGTCTACAAAGTGAGTTCCAGGATAGCCAGGGCTATACAGAGAAAGCCTGTCTTGAAAAACCAAAAAAAAAAAAAAAAAAGTAAAAATAAAAAATAAAAATAAGGAGGAAAAGAAAATAACTTTCAAAAGTATATAATATGGTGTCTCTACTATGTTAGCGCTAATTTTTCTAACAGTTTGGTTTATAGAGAATATTGGCATGAGTTGTTCCAGACAAATGTAAACTCTAGGTTCTTATAAATTATAATTCAGACTAAAAGAGTATGCCATGTGGTAACTCATGGTTGGATTTTGGATTTTTATTTTTATTTATTTATTTATTTATTTATTTATTTTAGATTTTGCTTTGGTGTGCTATGGTTGCTTCTCAAGACAGGATTTCTCTGTGTAATCCTGGCTGTTCTAGAACTTACTTTGCAGACGAGGCTGGCCCCAGACTCAGAGATCGACCTGCTTCTGCCTCCTGAGTGCTGGGATTAAAGGCATGCAGCGTCATGGTGCAGGAAATAATTTTTAACCTTCTTCTTCAACTTGACTTCAGAAATAGAAACTGTTGTTCTCACTTATATTTTTGTTATGCATGTTTGAGAACTTTATACAGGTGTAAAATATGTTTTAGTAAAAATACATTCGTCCTTCTGGATCCAAATCCTCCCCCATGCCCCTGATCACATTATCCTCATGAATTTATGTACATTTTAAGTACACTGAGTCCACATAGTCCTGCCTGTCTTTATGTGGGTGTAGGGTCACCTACTAGAGCATGAGTAACCTTCCATTGGCTAGGTCTCTCAGCAGACATCAGTTGCCAATAGCTGCAGTCAGTAGGGTTAGTTCATATGCCCCTCCCAGTTCTATGCTGTATTTTTTTGAATGGCTCTTTTGCATGTCTTGTATATCCAGTTGTGTTGCGCCCTCTAGACCAGCAAGAAAAACGTAACCACCAGTTCTTCTAACAGCAGTTTATTCAGGAACCTTGAACAATCTTCTCCATCTTCCTCTTCATCTCTCTCTTCATCCCCCCCTTCATCTCCCCCTTCATCTCCCCTTCATCTCCCCCGAGCCCCGGGCTACAGGCCATGTCACCTCACCAGGCGCGCAGCCTCAGCCAACCAGAAGAGCGGGAACATATCACCACCAAATATGGACTTGTTTACCACAAGCTTCATAGCCAACAGGTGCCATCTTTAAGGTGCTGCTTCAGGTAGCCCAGGGGAGGGGCCGCAGCCTCCTACACAGTTGCAGTCCCTGTGAGTTAATGTAATGGTCCTGTTAAGTATACCTGGCAAATATTTATTTTTGTTGTTGTAGAAGTCCCCATATCTGAATGTTAGTAATCTTTCTAACTCTCTTCCATGATGACCCTTGAGCCTCAGGAGGAGAAATTATATGAATGCTTTGAAGACTCTATGTGTTGACAGCTGTACCTGTCTCTGGTACTGGCCATTCATTGTTAAAAAGAAAAAAAAGTCCCTCATAAAGGTTGAAAGATACTCTAATCTATGAATATAAAGATAAGAACTTAGAGGATATTTTATATTTTGGCCATTTAAAAGAATTTAAATATATTAAAAGTATTATGTTAGTCCATGAGGCTTATGACCTAGCCAGCTACCAGCTATGGGACCTAATAATGATGCCGAACATAAATTCAGTCATATAGAACAGGCCTTAAATTAAACCAGTAAGCTTGTTTACTCCTATACCACCCATGCCACTATTGAACTGGTGAGCATATGTTATCAGGCTATTTATTATTGTAGCTCACAGCTGGATAAAACTATTGATGACTTTTCTCATTCAGTTGCAGGCTTAGAAATTTCCAATGATATAAAACGAGACAGAATGCACACGATAAGGAAAGTAATGTAGCAGAAAGGAGTAACTGGGATGAGAGATGAGATAGGAGGAAGGCGCAGAGGAGTCGGTATGTAGAGGGTTAAGGAACACTAAGGACCTTTGAACTCAGGACTTCTAAAGAGCTATTAACTGCTGAGTCATCTCTCCAGGCACTAAGGACCTTTAAAAATGTCATATTGAGACCCACTACTATTGAAACTTCCTAACACATGCACATACACACAAATATATGAAATGAGTTTAATTTTAATGGCAATAATCTATTTCTAAAGTTCCAACAAACATGAATCATAGAACATGGACTAAAAAAGCTGGTACTGTTCTTTAAGCCTAATCCTTAATGTCTACACTTGGAATAATTTTGGACACTATAACATGTTTTCCATTTTGGCTGTGTGTGTGTGTGTGTGTGTGTGTGTGTGTGTTTTCCCCAAATTAAAAACAATTCTCAAATTATACTCTCATTATTATGTCAGGAATAAGGCTAATGATGTTGAGTTCATTTCTGTTTCTAAAGCACTGTGGTATCCAGAGGAGGGGTGTTCATTAAGGAACCAAACTGAGTCAGTTGGTTAGTAACTTGATAGAACAGTGTCCAGAAATCACTGAGCTCTGGAATACAAAAGGGAAGGAAAAGGAAATTCCATTAACAAGTTGCTGGAGGCAAATGATTTAGCATGTTGCTCGAACATGTGGGGGTCTCTAAGCTCTGACTCCAGAGAGGCCCACACTCATCATTCTAAGGCTGATGTCATTGTCAGTTTTATATCCATTGTCTTCTTACAAAACTATGAGGTGGAATTTTGGCTAGGAAAAATTCATGTTGTCAGTTCACAGTTTCTTTTCTTTCCTGTTGGAGCTACATTTTGTCCTACATGATTCATAAGTCCATATCCTGGGTCCCCTGAGATTGGCTTTGACAAACAGCTATAATAAGCATGAAAATTGTTCTCAGGAGGTTTAACCTGTAACTGGAGGTAAAGATTTGGAGCTACAAATATTTCAGATCTTGTGGTTCATTCTTTCCTTAATGGAATGTCAGAGTCATTTTCTCTAATGGAAAAAATCCTTTAGTTTAGGAATACTTAACACTCATTTTGTCCCTGAAGAATTTTCAGGTATAACTTTAATATCCTTGAGAATGTTTATAAAATTTCTAGAAATCTAATGTAATTTTCCAATAGATTTGTATAACATATTAATATCTGACAGATTTATTCTCTAGTCCTTTCGGGATACTTGAAAGAACCTCAGAATTTTTCTGAATAGCTTCATTAGCTAAACAAGCATTCAAAATCACCTAAAACTAATCCTGAAAATTAATCTTTTGAATTTGGAGGACTTCAGATTAATCTTAGTATAATTGAACATGACCAACTAAACTTATGTTAAACTTTAAGAAGCAATAAACAATGAAGGAATGGCATGTCTGGGTTTGTTTCCAAAGTTCAGAGTTTCAACTTCACAAGAATCTGTAATCTAAAATCCCCACAACTATAAATGCAAGAAGAAAGAAGGAAACCTCAGTGTGTTTCCAATGAATGTCATTCAGTGTCTCCTCTAAAGCTCTGTATGTACACTGCCTTGCTATTCAGTGATGATGTCAGAAATTAGTAGCAAGACCAGGAGGAGCTTCTCTGAAGTTAATTCCTTGAGGGTTGTGAACCTCCTTTAGTAGAATTTATCTATCTGTGATTATCACTCAGAAATGTATTCTTTCCTGCAAATTTATAACATAGCGATACATTGTATAAAGGAACCAAAAGCTAAAACGTATAAAAAGTGTACAAGGAACCCACAGGCAATCCACATAAGCCAGGGAAGGAGACGGCTGCTCCCGCAATGGAGAGTAACAGGTGTTGTCCTGGAATAGCCCCTCTGATATCAAGAAAACAACAGACCCAAAAATTACCAGGAATTAGTGCTAGGGTCAAACCCTAATTTTAAATATGGATAAAAATACAATTTCCTTAGCTGGAGTCAGGGACACACACACACACACAAACACATGCTTACTTCCTAGCAGTATGTCTCAGCTATGCAAATGATTTTTTTATCTCTGGAAGTAGTAAATCCAAAGCAGTATGAGTGTTGATAAAAGCAGAAACTTACAATTCATCTGCAACTCTATGACAGCTCTCTAAAACACTGATGTATGGAAGAAAGAAGTGAATTGCTGTGTGAAACAAGTTCAGCAGTGTTACCATTAGTGTGATAAAGTATATTTTTCCCCTTCAGGACAGTGGATACTTTATTTTCTGTCATTGAAGGTGCATGGGAAACACATATAAAGAGCAAGACCAAAGTCTCATGTTGGTTGACCACATTGCTAGGAAGTTTCCAACGTGTTTGAGTCTCAGGTTCTTTCTTTTTGGCTGAGCTGGGAGGAGTGTTGAGACAAGGTCTCATACACCCACCCAAGGTTGGTCTTGAACTCCCAAACCTTCTGCCTCCATCCACATGCTAGGAACAAGAATGTGTATTACCATAGCCAGCAGGGTCTCAGGTTCTTATTCTTAAAAGGGAAATCCTTTGCATCCCTGATGTTTTGTGAGGAAATGCAAATTATCATTCTCTATTAACTGACCTTAGTTCTGGGCATTCATTTTCAACTCCTTTGCTCTCTTCTTCCCTTTTTCCCTCTCTGTCTCCTGTACCTCCTTCCTTCCTTCCTTCCATCCTTCCTTCCTTCCTTCCTTCCTTCCTTCCTTCCTTCCTTNCCTTCCTTCTTTCCTTCCTTCCTTCCTTCTTTCCTTCCTTCCTTCCTTCCTTCCTTCCTTCCTTCCTTCCTTCCTTCCTTCCTTCCTTCTTCCCTTCCTTACTTCTTGCCTTCTGCCTTCATTTTCTTCTTGTACATTAATTCTTCTTAATTATAAATATATTCTAAGATAAGTACTATGCATGATTTCATTTAAATATCACCATTTTCATTACTTACGGTGGAAATTATTTACATGAGATGATCTAACCATTTCTCTACTATAGTTATATTTACCATTCATTCATATATTATTGGTGTATAACCTGGCTGCAGATGAACTTTGTACCAAATAGTAACAATAGTCCCTAGCTAAATTTAAATTTACAACTGTCATTCCTCATACATTTATTGAACACCGGGCACTGTATCTGCTCATAGAGGCGGGTGTACAGAATACATAGAGTAGTAGTAAGCTGTGCAGATAGATTCTTTGTCAACTTGATGCAAGGGTCACCTGGGAAGCAGGGCCCTTAAAAAGAAAATGGTTTCATTAGATTAGCATGTGTATAAAGCTGTGGTAGATAACAACTAGACTAGTTATAAAATGCTTGGGATAAAATGTTTGATGAAATTGTACAGATTTGAGAATGGTGGTATAGATCAGAAACACTGCCTTCTTGACTCTAAAAATCACGGAGCAAAGGAAATTGGAACCTCCACATTTGTTTCCTTTGACAACAATTTCTGCAATGATGCGGCTAAGTGGTTTAAAACCCTTCTAACTAAAACCACTCCAAGAACACACCCCTGCTTAGGTCAGTGATGGTCTGCAGTTCATCCTGTGTTCTTCTGGGCTCTCTTTTTGTTCTCAGAGACCTGTTTTTAACTGTTGCACTGACAATTCCCCTCCATTAGTTTTAGTTTTCCTTTATTCCACCTAATCAGAAACAATAGGAAATTTTAGACTAAACTTGTACTTTTTGTTTTTAAAGTTCACTATGAAAGATTCTGCAGGGTTTTAACATTTTTTCTTTAACTTATTTAAATTTCTATGATGCCAACTTTATTGTTTCTAAAGTAGGCTTTTATTTTGTTATTATAACTTGAGTTTCTTTTAGCATGGATTTTTACAAAGACAGCCCTTCTGTTTGTTCTGTTGGTTGGTTGGTTGGTTGGTTGGTTGGTTAGGATAGCCTGCTGCTTCTTGGTTATCTCTGTTCTGTTTCATAGAGTTTGTGCATTTACCTTATTGATATAAAAACACAATTTTCACTTCGAAAGTGATAAGAGATAGTTTATTCTGGAGGTAAATAAGAGGGACCACTGTTCAGGAACACAAATTTAAGTTTCCTCAAATTCTATGTTCCTACTCAGAAGCAGTTTCATGAAGTTTTTATACTGACAGAACAAAGAGGGTTAGAAATGAAGGCCCTTTTCAAATACAGTGGTGAGTACAACAGAAAGGTTATAATAACACGAAGAGAACTCTTCTATATGCAGTCTTAGCCCTTCAGTTAGGGGAATGAGGGTTTGTAAATTTAATGCCTTCCTAAAATTTTTAATCTGCAAGGCAGAAGATGTTTGGTTTGACTGTGTCTGTTAGTCACGGAATGTTAGAACCAACACGGGGATGCATGAGAATGGGTATAAGAAGCCCAACATAAATAGTAATTAGTGTCTGGACTGGCAGCATTCTACCCTCTCCATATCACTGAAGGTTTAATCAGTCAGTCAATCAACATCTGCAGGCACAACTTCTTTCCAGAAATTCTTTCTCACAGCCTATTTGATAATCTTTTTGACAATGACTATCTTCTGCCTCCTTGAATAAATAATGTTTAGATAGATGGCTGATCTTTCACAATCTCTCATGTAATGAACTCTTTCCTTGAAAGAAGGTTTACCATTTTGTTTTGTTTTGTTTTGTTTGGAAGTTTCTTTTCATTATTTGTTGGGGGTGGGAGCTTTGGGGTTGTGTTGCAGTGTGAATGGTGTACCTGCATATCTGTGCAGATGTATGTGCACATGCCTTCCGTGGGTGTGGATGCCAGAGGTCAATGTCAAGTATCTACCTCTATCACTGTCAACCTTACAGCCGCTCAATGAATCTTAATGCTCACTGATTAGATTCAGCAAGACAAACTTGCCAGTCAGCCACAGGTAGCTTGACATCTTCACCCCTACTGCATCCCCTTCAGCTCCAGGGTCACGCATGCTGACTTCTTCTTCGGGCCTAAGGATCCAAAGTCAAGTCTCTATGGCTATACAACAAGCAAGTTACCAGCTGAATTATCTCCCCCAGTCACTTTTTTTTTTTTTTTTTGGTTATTCATCTTCAAATATGCAGGGATTATCCAGAACCAAATGTTTCTGAAAGATGCTATTCTCAGCCCCACTGTTCAGGACAGCCATGGTGCTCTCGTGGACGTACAGATGATAAGGCTTATGCTGCTTTTTAAAATATGCAATTCATGCCAATATGTCTCTGACACCATAGTCTAGAGAATTAACAAGAATGTTCATCATCAAGCTCCTTGCTAATGCTTGAAATAATAAATGAGCTTAGGATTTCTAATCAAAAACAACACATGGTCACAATATATCCCCTTCAGTTTGAGACTGGAGGACAGAATGTCTAAGCCTGGTCCAATTTCTATATCTCTTGATTTCCTAGTGTCTTCCACTTTATTAATATGTGCTAATTTTCTCTGAGGCCTCATTATGGTAATAACACCCCACATGTCACATATTTTGACAGATCCACAGTAGACATCTAAAGCATTTGTGCTATTACTAGTTGGATACAGCATCTTAGTCTATGTCGCTCTTGATTTTCTCACTGATGTTAACTCCTTTCCATGACCTCAATTTCAAATATCTGATTTCATTGGGCTCCTCCGTATTGTGTCCCACCATCATGATGCATAGATTTTAGCCACTCAGTCACCTAGTTACTCTCTTTCTATTGTCAAATCTCTCCCTAGGCTTGTATTCATTACATTATATGCTGTCTGTGCATCTTCTTGCAAAACATGAGAATCATTTCTGTTTCATCTTTCCTTAGAAATGTGTTTAAATACCATCAAGACCACTTTCTGTTACTCCCTTGTGATTTATAGTATTCTACAGCACAGAACTCTACATTCACTACCCTAACCTCTGACTCTTGCTGACATAAATAATCCACCAATGAACATCTATTGAGTCCCTTTGTGTCTGAGTAAGAACACCTCTGAAATCTGTCCCAGGACTGAATTCACAAATGTCCTACCAGATTATACCCCAGAATAGCTGTAGCCATCAGAAGACCTGAAGAGCTTAATGAGGGTGTCTGCATCACTGGCCAACCACTGAATGACCCTGCTTTTTACATTTTGTTAAAGCAGTGAATGAAAGTGATAGCAGTGTTTGGCTTCCCATCTCTCTTTCTCCATGCATTTGGACATCAGTCACTGGTTCCCATGTTTATAGCAGGGAGGATGTAATGAAAAGGACAGATCCCCTCCATTTACTCAGTTCTCTCTGTCTGTGTCTTGATTTTTAATTGACATTCTGTAGTTTTGTTTTAGTTGCTGCTGTTGTCTATTAGAAAGGATTTCATAACAATCTAATATAAATCTCTTGCTATTTTTACTGAAAATTACATTTTCTCTTTCAATACTGCCAATCTGTTGACTGTGATTATGTTCCCTATTAAATCTATGGTAAATAAAAAATATAATATTTTCATTTATATATTTTATATTCATATTCTATTTTACATACTATTTACATATAAATACACTTATATACTATTTATATAATATATTCAGATTTATATAGTATATTACATAATATTTATATTACATGTTATATATGTCATATAATATATACTAGATAACATGTATAAAAATCTTTTATAAAATATTCTATCTTTGCTTTAATTTTTTTTTTTGAGTATTATTTCAAAGGTCCTTTCTCATAGTTGCCATTAAGATTTTCTCTTTCATTTCTAGTTTTGCCTTACAAGTAGACTCACCAAGATACTAAATAATCAGGACATACTATTTCAATAAGCAATAGTCTTCAAAGATTATTAGCACTGTGCAGCCTTCTTGGTAGTGTGAGAGACCAAGTCCAACAACTTAACAGTCACCTTAGAAGGAATATCTCTGTACGCTCATGTCACTGGACTCCTAGGATGTTCATTGAGACATAAAATTTTCATTTAATATATTTCCCACTCTTTGATACTTATATTCTTTAATATTAAAGTCCAGAGTGGTTGTTTCTTCTTGTTCACTTGGTCTATTAGCTTAATATCAATTATGTAGTGGGCCAATGTGATATTTTATGGAAGAGACAGAATATCAAGATCTCTTCTAAGTTTTAACACAGAATTAGTATACCATGAGGTAAAACTGTAAAGGTATACTACTGACCTTGCCAATGGAAAGCAGATAGCTTCTCGTGGTCCTTATAGACAACTGTCAAGAAAAAAAATTATAAGATCAATAACTGTGTATCAAGTACTAGGATATAGGATGATCTACTTAAGAAAACCAATCACATCCCCAAACAGTACCACCAACTGAAGACAGTATTAAAAAACGTGAATCTATGGCAGATTCTTCTCATTCAGTCTCCCACAATGTGAGATCTAGAATCATCCAAATGAAATGTTGATTCTGACATCATAGAATTTATTGTGTCAAGAAACTGAAGTGTTATCTGCTCATACCAATTGAGAGCACTTATATGCTTGAAATAATAAATGAGCTTAGGCTTTCTATATGCACTCTTCTTTGCAGCTGCAGGGTGCAAGGGGTAACTTCAGAGAAACAATATTCCATTCTTTTTTTCAGATCATCTGTATTCTTTGTAGGAAATAACAAAAATTAATACATGTTTTATACTTTATGTTACTATTGAAATTACCTCTCCACATTGACTAATGTTGATGTAGAACAGAAGCATTACTTGTTGTGTAAATAGATCATTTATCCAACAATAAATTAGAAACACTACTTAGACTGTCCTAAGGAAATGTTTTGTATCATCCACCAGAAAAGAAGATGCATCTGCTCTACCATTCTCTTAATGTTTTAGTATACCTGAGTTTTAGATTTCTGACTATGGTTTGGTCTGGTCTGGTCTGGTTTGCTTTGCTTTGCTTTGCTTTGCTGTGCTTTGCTTTTTTAGCATAGTTAGACAAGCTTTCAGTTTCCAATTAAACCTGGTGATGGTAAAACCTGTCAATATCCTATTGTATTTTTAAAAGGAAATTAATGTTTCGCCATTGAAATATAAAAATAATTTTTAATACTTGTAAGTTTTACTCAAATTATCTGTAAGTATAGAAACTCAGAAAATGTTTTTCAGAGTCTTTTGAAACATAAGCCATTTTTTCGCTGTATTTGCTTTTTCAGTTTTGCATTACATGTGTGCATGTAAGTGTGGTGTATATTCACATGTGTGTTAAAATGTGCCTTATTGTGCATACACAGGCTGTGATCAGAGAAGGACATTGGATGGACTCCATTGTCACTCACTAAAACTGGAGCTAGAGCCTAACCAGCAAACTCCGTTGCCTCCAACTCCACAGCCGTGGTGTTACAAGCACAGAGGCAGTCACTGCTTTGTTGTATACATGGGTGCTAATATCCAAACTCCGGGCCTAATGTTTGTGCATCAAGCACTCTTACCTATGGAGACAGCAGTGATCATTTTTGTATTACCTAACCATGATAGGGTTTCTATTTTGAATATGCCTTGCAAACCTGAGCTAAATTCATTTGATTATAGGAATTCATTGTTTTGCTTTCTGGTTTTGACTGTGAAATACCTCACACATGAGTAATATAATCCAGTTGATTAATCCAGTCTAATGCCCACACTGTTACATGCTATTCCAAATACACTTATTAGTCACACAAAGGTCCCATGTTACTCCCTTTTCTCAAAACTATTTCTATCTTGTTGCAGGACCACTCCTTTGCCTTTCTTTAGTATTTTTACCATGCAATTCAAAGTCACATATTTCAGTTCTTTTTTATGCTATTAAGTGAATGGACTGAACATTTTCTGCTTTCTTGCCTAGATCCCATCACTCTACATTGTGACAGTAAGATTGCCATCCTGTCAAATATTTACAGATCATTCATTTTTTAGTCATGTATAGTATTTCATTATGTGGTTATTTATTCATTTTAATGAGGAGAAGCTTTTCCTTTCTCAGTCTTATTATTGGGAGTTTTCTTGTGCATGTACTCTAGTGTGTGTGTGTGTGTGTGTGTGTGTGTGTGTGTGTGTGTGTATGTGTGTGTATGTGTGTGTGTATTCCTACTATTGAACATCTGATTCACAGAATGTGTGCATCATTTATTTTAAAAGATGATTCTATAAACATTTGTGAATTGGCACTATACTAGTTTTTCAAAGGCTGACCTTAGTGGAGTAAGCCCTAATTTCTATTTTCTCAGTCACCATACAACTGAATATTTGTAATGAAACTTTGGATTTTTAGTCTCATTTCTTCTCAACTCTCCTATATTAGTGCTTCAGGATTTAATTGCATCACTGTATATTCAGATGTCAATTACATGAATCTTTAGAAAGATGCAAAAGTATTAAAGGGTCTATAGATGTAATGGTTATTCATTCTCTCTCTCTCTCTCTCTCTCTCTCTCTCTCTCTCTCTCTCTCTCTCTCTCTCTCTTTCTTTCTCTTTCCCCTTTCCCTCTCTCCCTCTCTGGCTTTCTTTAGCCCTGCCTTCTTTACCCAGTCCTTCTTCCTCTCCATTTTTGTTGGGGTAGATAAGATGACTACCAACATAACATTCAGGGTTCTACAGTCTTGCTTAGCCAACCAGGTGGAAAGAACATCACCTCTGAATGGGTTAGTAGAACACTCCCAAGAGGAAACACTAGTGTCTCCAGGTCATGTGCCTTCTCCAGTTATTATTACTGAGGGGCAGAGTACCAGACTCTCTCCCTCATGATAGACATATGGAGTGGTCTCAAAGGAGAGACGCTGTTGCACTAATTCACTTTTCCTGTGGGTCTGCATGGTTACTTGCATGTTACCTGCCTGAAGGACTATTTCATCCCTTTATTCTTATTGTCCATCAGAATACTTGGCATGTAGATGTTCCTTGTTAAGTGTTTCTTATATGTGCATTCCTTTTGACAAATGTTAAAGTAATCTTCAACAGTTCCTCTGTAATCTATACCTAATACACAAATGATTTGGAATTATGTGAAATGCCAGTACACTACTTCACTTTTCCACATACAACATATGAGATATATATTCCTATGGATTTGTTTGTATAGAATACCTTTCCTTATTTCACCTGGTTTGAGAATGTTGTAACTGTCACAATGAGCAAATGTTTCCTGAGCTGTCACATGGTGTATTTAGAGAACTCAGAGCTCTGAATTCCTTATAATCCAAACAGTGCCAGATGTCATGAAGTCATATACAGATGTCTTACATCAACAAGATTATCCTAACAGTTGGACTTCTTCATCTGAATACTTCTGCTGGGGAGAGTTAAGTAGCCTAGAAGGCAGTGAAAACTGAAACCTTCTGTTCAGCTGTGAGGCAGAAATGATGCAGTCAGCCACAGTGGCTGCTCCTTTAGTACCCTTGCTTACTGTGGCAGTGCCATATCAGTGGATGTAGAAATCGTTTTGGTGAAACTAGAGAGGAAGGCACACTCAGTGTTCGCTACTGCCTGCCATGACATATGCAGGTATAAGGACACCTGTGACATAGGTGACACAATCACAGGACCACAAGGTATCAAGCATCTCCCAACAAGTTACACAGCTAAAAGTCTGGGATGATACCACAACACACCTGGCTGCAACGGTGCCTGATAAGATCCATGCAGAGTGCATTGTGTTTTATGCACGTTTTTATCCTTTGTCTCTGTACCATCCTTGCCACCTCATCTCCCTGAAAAACTTCCAAGCATCTATCTAAAATAAGCTCATGCTTTGTCTTCTCTATAGCATGTTCTACAGATCCACCTGCACCGTGCTCTACTGAGTCTTATGCATCTTTGTTACTGGAGAAACTGAGGTCTCTTTGGGGGTGGGGTGTTCTTAGTTTTGTTAATAAAAGAATTTTAAAACAGACCTAAACGGAAGTTCCTGGGCAATTTCATTAGTTTGACAGAAAACAAAGAGGCAGGCAAGCTGTAAATCTTGGCAGCTGCCAGAAGAGAGATAAAGAGAGAATACCATGTGTTTGGCAGTGGAAGGTAACAAGCAGCTGCAGGGTGCAAGGGGTAACTTCAGAGAAACAATGAGAAAGCCCAGAGTGACAGGAAAAGTGTGCTTAGGCTTTTGGCTCTTATCTGGGAGGAAACAAGATAGAAAAGAAGGAAAATAGAAATGAATACCAATCAATGCATAATAAATAAAGCAATACAAGCTGCTGTAAAGATGTTATATGGATTAACAAGATTGCAGGTCATTGAGGATGAACACCTCCTTTATGGTGAAGTTTACATCCTACCTCTTGTTTCCTTAGTAACAGTAGACCACAGAGCCCATTCTTAGGATTTAAATTACTATACTTAAATGGATCCTTTCTGGGCTTTGTTGATACCCATTAAAACAAAATTAGTTCTACCTATGGCCCTGGGTGGAGATATCATGTTCTAAGAGTCGTAAAACTTCACATATTTTGTCTCCTCATTTTAGATGCTAACCCAGTGTAGCCTGTCAGTCACCTGACCAGGATCTCTCCCTCCCACTCTCTCCCATGTTCATAAATGGCACAGTGTCCACTGCTTCTTTCCCTGGAGCATATTCTCATCAAAACCAACCATGAGAAGTAAAACCTAGTGTTCAGAGAGATCCTGTCACTTACTTGTGGTTTACTTCACGTCAGTCTCTCTTGCTGTTTTAAGGAAGTTCAAATTTCCTTTTACTCCCACAGTCTTGAACCCTTCAAGGTTAATCATGAGAGCTGTAATCCTCTTTCTCCCACTCCTGTTTCTTTCTTTCTTTTTTTTTTTTACTTCATTCCAGGAGTCACAAAATTTCTTAATGGCATCTAGATGAAGTACCCTTTTCAGGTTTTGAATGCCCATTCCGGACTCTCAAGTCTATTCTCTATGCATAGGGACTCTAATTTTATAAAATGTTTTTCCTGTTCTCTGGGTACTGGTCATTGAACCTGGTTTACTGTACATGCTATCAAAAATTTTCTCACTTAGCCCACTTACTAGACCATGCTATTTTTAAATAATAAGATCTGACAATTGAAATTATTTTTTGATCCACAAACTGCAGAATGGATGTTCTGTTTTCAGCATAAAAAAAAAATCAATCTCATTGACCATTTTCTCAAAGCTTTTATGTGATCAGGTACATTGTCAACAGACAGTAATATTTTAAAAGGTTTATTTTTTTCTAAGCAGCAGGTTTTAACATTGAGCTTAAAATGTTTTGATAATACTGACCATGGTAGCCGTACTCTAACCCCAGCTCTTCAGATTCTGAAACATAAAGATAGCCATGATTTAAAGGTCAACCAGGACCGTATCACAGTACCTTGCGCCTCCTCTTCTCCCCATCCCCCTTCCCCCAGGCTCCCTTCAAAAGAATTAAAATTTTCTTCAGTAAACATATGAAGAAGAGATGTGATACTTCACAGGCTCAGTTGTTCCATTTGCAAAGCACAGACTAAGTAGATCTTTCTTGAAGGCCTTGGAACTATTAGAATGGTAAATAAGCATTGGCTTCAAAGCAGTATTAGCCCCTCACAGGACTGTTATTTGAAGTGTTGACAGGTTTTTCCGTATGACATCTCTTTTCTGGTAAAACTGCTGTGCCTGAGTTAAAGAATGCCTTGTAGCACAGCATCACCGTCAGAGGTCAGACCTGGAGCTTCTGCAGCACTGCTGTGCCTTCCACATCAGGACTCACTGTCTCACCTAACTCTGGTGAGCTTTGTGAGAGCTGAAGAGGCTTAGACCTTGTTTTCTATTACATTCTGGCTTCTGACTTATGAACCCATACAGCCCACTAACCATACTCCACAGCAGGGATGAAGCTCTTTCACTTCCTGCTCATCAATAAACTTATTGGAGTAGCATTTTTTTTTTTCATTTCCATTGTTAATCATTGCTTTGCTAAGTGCATGGTGTTGAAGGGCCTCTTTTTCCACATGCCTTCTTCACTGAGATTAATTTATTTTATAGATTTTATATTGAAAGGGAGAGACCTGAGACTTCCCCTTTTTATTTCAACACAAGTCAACTAGATGGTATTGGCTTGTTGTAGTTGTTGTTTTTACTTATGAGATTTGGTCTTGAGTTGTGTGTTGGTTTGTTGCATGGTCTCACTCTGCACTCCACAAAGGCTTGGAACTCAATGATGTATCCCAGGTGAGCCTTACACTCAATGGTGGCTCTCCTGCAGCAGTTTTTAAAGTCCTGGGATTGTAGCTGTGAATCATCACACGTGAATCCCACTAGATAGCTTGCCATTCCCCTAATCTCTATATAAAGTGTCTCAGAGACTGGAGATGAAGACAGATAGGAGAATATCTGGTGTTTGGTCACTGAACACAGTCAATAGTTTTTCTTATTATGGGCATAGTTTCTGGTTCTCCTAATTTATCACCACTGTAACATCACACATGACTAATCACAGGTCACCATACAAAGATGATGCTAATGAAAGATCTTCAGGTATTCTGAGAATTGTGACACAGAAAAAGGAAAAAAGCTCATGCCAGAGTAAATTACCCTATTAGACTTGCTGAAGTCAGATGCTTACAAACTTACAGTCTGTAAAACTTGCTATTTGTGCGGTACAGTGCAACAAAGAGCAACAAAATGAGCACATGCCTCTTTTGCTGTGACCAGGGATACTTTTTCTTCTTCCTGGGAATCTCTAATGAATGTGTTTTTAAAAACCCACATTTTCTAAGAAATAACTAGGTTACCTTCCTTTTGCCTCTTAAAGGCTCAGATACACGCATATGTCTTCCTTAAATATTGTCTATACCTTAGAAAAGCTCATTGGTTCAGTCCTTGAGCAAATCATTAACAAAAACAATGACCTTAGCATGAGTTCATACGTCACTTCAGGAACATCATATTGCTAATTCTAAATTGCCAGAGATGGGCAAAAGGTTCAGTTCTTTCATCTGCTCAAATTTACACAGTGCTCTTTTTATGCTATTTGATTTTAAAATCTATTATATATGTGTGTGTGTGTGTGTGTGTATATATATATATATATATATATATATATATATATTTGTTTGTTTATTTGTGTTTGTGTGTGTATGTGTGTATGTGTGATAATGTCTATGTGTGTTTGCCACAACATATATATGGAGGTTGGAGGATGGTTTGTGGAAGGCCCTTGCCACTCCTCTTCTTTTCCCATGTTGGTCCTATGGAGCTAATCAGGCTCTCTGCCTCGGCAGCAGAGGCATTTACTAATGAGACATCTCAACAGTCTTGTTCCTTTTGTTTTTCTTTATTTTTAAGGCCAAAAACCAAAGTCAAGAAGATGTTATAGAAAAACTGGAAATAGAACAGATTTAATGGAGGGGCAACTTAGGCAACATTCCACCTATCTGTTGCATCGTTGGAATGAGAAATGGCAATGAAGAGGCAGAGAAGGGAACAGGGACCACAGGTCCCCACCTAAAGGATTTTCTTTCCTTCTGCTGGGAATGTGTGATTCCTTCCACACATTTAAAGAGAACATTTCGTACCAGAAACATGCAGCAGTCATTTAGCAGTTCAGGATGCTTACGTTCGGAACACCCAATCATCAGTTTGTTTTGTCAAGCTTAGAACTGACCTTTCTCCCAATTATTTTTTTTTCCAAAATCTTCTGGGGATCTATATACACTTTAAGGTTAAAAATGGTCTTCTCTTCCAGACTTTTTGGACTATAATGTTCCTGTCTGCTCTGCCCTCCACATGTCCTCATAAAT
This sequence comes from Mus pahari, assembly GCF_900095145.1. Lineage (NCBI taxonomy): Eukaryota > Metazoa > Chordata > Mammalia > Rodentia > Muridae > Mus > Mus pahari. The sequence continues at coordinate 29,185,328 of NC_034595.1, read as the reverse complement.
ATAATTCTGGCAATGGAATGCAGACAGACTTTCCAGCCTTTGCATACTCAGCATTAAAAGCCACGAAGATGTGAGCTCATGAACAGTCTGTGCCATTTAATTACTTTGCAGTCCATTAGAGGACTCAGAAATTGAGTACCTACTATGTGTGAGGATGCCGTGCCAGTTGCTGAGGGCTCTTGACAATATTCATCTTGTTTCTAAACACCATTATTGGAGCAGAACTGAACGAAGACCTGAAGAATATTGTGACAAATGCAAATTGTACGGCACCAGAAACGAAGTGTTGAGAGCTGGGAAGTGAAGCAAGTCCACTCACAGGGTGAGAAATGCTTCAGGGAATGGTCTGTGAGCAGAGACTTGTTCTCTGTCAGCTGAGCAAAGGGAATCAGCATTTCATAAGCAGAAAAGAAACTGCAGAAGGTGCGGCTCAGGAAATACTGAATCTAGACAAGGCTGGGGGGAGCTGTAGATCCCTGCTGTTCACTGAGAAGCTCCTGGTATGGAAACCAGATGGTCAAGGGCCTAAAATATACTACTTCAAAATTGAAAATGTTTGTCTAGAAGAAGAGGCAGCCACAAAAAAATTTGGGGAGATATTTAGGCAATAAAAAGCTGAACCCTATGTCTAAGAAAGATACTTGTGTGCCATAAGACCCTTGTCTTGTGTTACAACAATTTTTGGGACACATGAACAAATGCCTACTCACCACAGATATGGAACTAAGAAAAAACCTGAGTACAGATAGGAACAAAGTCCAACTTGATGAACCAATGAGTTTTATTGGGATTCGTTACAGAAATGTGTGTGTGTGTGTGTGTGTGTGTGTGTGTGTGTGTGTGTGTATTGGGATTGGGTGGGGGTGGTTCTTACATAATCAAAAATGGCTCAAAGACACCTGTATTACCAAAGCCCACACCAGCATGGAGACCTGAGATACAATGTGCATCCTGCAGTCAGTTTAACGGTTTGAAGAATACTTTCCAGGTGGACCCAATTGATCTAAGCTTTCTCCAAGTGGCTTAGCTGCTCTTTCTTTCTTTCACCCAGTTTGTCTGGTCCTTTCTTTTTTCAGCAGCCTGGTTAATCTCTACTTCTTCTGGGTTGTTCATTTGGTCTAAGTGTTTTCTAAGCAACTTGGATTCTCCAAGAGTCTTCTTTATAGCCTAACTTGCCTGAGAATGACTCCCAGCCTTCTCCACAGACTACTAAATGCAAGGTGCCTAGTGAATCTGATCAGTTTCAGGGGCTTCCTGAAGCTATTTTGAGGTGTTAATTTCCTGTCTGAAAGAGATTCTCCACAGGTTGGAACGCTCAGTCTGGAATGATCAGTGTGTAAGGACACCACTACACAACACCTTGACAAGAAAACCAAGAATAGAGACAGTTGTTATAATGTAGATTTGTCCAAGAGGATGTGGTTGGGGCCGTGGCAGAGAGAATGGTCCATGGCATGGGAAAAGGTGAATCAGAGAGGGTCATGAAGGACTTGAAATGTAGGGCTGAAGTCATGAGCATCTATGCTTGAATCACCTCACTGCCACTCATGATATAGGAATTCAAAAGTGGACGTTAAATTGACTTGCAGATACACTTCCACCTTAGAACTTCCTCTTGGCTAATGACTATGGTTGCTCTTGTTTAATACTAATATTTTCACTCCTTCCAAATAGTTGGTCTTGGCTGCTATAAAACTGGTATTTTCTTAAAAGTAATCTGAGTCAGAGGTTTAGAGTCTGTGAGGAAGATGATAACCCTGCCCCACCAAAGCCCTTTCCTTTCTGCAGAGTCAATGTTGTTTGGATGTTTTAAGAGGGAGGACTCTATGGATCGAAAGAAAGAAGCAAGTGCTCTGCTCCTGTCCTGGCTCACAATGTGTAGCAGCTCTCTATTGTGAAACATTGTGCACAGTATTAGCTTTCTATCCTGATTCCTACACTAACAATCCAACTCGGGCAATGTGCTGGAGTTTGGTAAAGAGATTTGTACACATCTCCCTAGTCACTTCAGTATTCTAAAATTACTAAACGCTTTTGCATGTTAAAGATTGCTCATTTGTTTCTTTGTTTTTTTTTAATGCCTTCATTCGTTTAAGTAAAAAGGACCCTGTGAAATTGTAGTAATGAGATGCATTAAACATTTATAACATTCAATGTCAGTCCAAAAAGTAGTAGTTTCTTTATTATTTTTTCCTTGAAAAAAAAATCCTCTTGTGCTTTATATGGAAAAAACCATCAGGAGGGACTTTACTTGTGGCTGTTTCCCTGCATAAATGCTTTATTCTTCAAGAAAAGCATTTCTAATCAGCACTCTCCCCCCATCACTTACCCCCACTCTTTGTTCATGCTGGGAGGTCAGCACCTAATGTTTCTGGCATTGTAATTTATTGCTGTTGGGAAGATTGAGTATTTGTATAAGATTTCCTCCATAATTCAGCTTTGTTGGAAAGTATTACCAAGTATAACTTGATTTTGTAAAGAATAGTTGGCTGAATTTTTAAAAATGGTCAAATATATTTGGACTTAACAAATGAGTATAAATAAAAATAATATAGAAACAGATTTAATGTAGAATAAGGTGCACGAATGTGTATGTGTAGGGTGTGTGTGCGTGTGTGTGTGTGTGTGTGTGTGTGTCTGTGGGAGAGAGAGAGAGAGAGCACATTGATATGTAAATGAACACTACATGCAAGTCTGAGGCATGAGCTTCTATTTTCCCTTACCTTTGCATGAGTTAGCAAATGACCATACAAGATACAGGACTTGTATGTAAGTGATCTACCTGGTTAAATTACATGGCATAAATTGTCCATTTCAGATTTTCATGTTCAAGTATAAAATTTACCTTCTTGCTTTGTGTTTTTAGAATAAACTCTGAAGAATGATAACAAACAAAATGGGCGAGGGAGAAAGAATCTCCCTGTGAAAGACTCAAGGGAAGTCTCACCAAGAGAGAAAAACAGAGACTGGAAACTTCCATATCCCCAGATCTGGACAAGATTCCCTAAGGGACACCTTTTCAGAGAGGAGATTGGACAGGACAGGAGATGAAGATGGGTCAGGTAGATTCTAGGACAGGGATTGCATAAGCAGCACTTCCATCACTGTCCTTTGTCCAAGCAACAAAGGTTATTGGTACTGTCCTGGTCTGAGACCAGAAGTGCCAGAAGGAGGCTCTCTCTGGCTTATCTCTTCTCCAAATAAGCATCTCTGACTGTGTGCTACTCGTGTGGATGTGAGTGAAACTCCAGAAACTAAAGCAATTCTGTAGACAGTTTGGTAACTGGTTTTTTGGATTTGGGTGGTAGAGATGGGTTATTTCAACCTCTCTCAAATACTTTTAGAGTCTCAACTCTTGAGGCAAGAATGATACAGTAGCCTTGTAAAACATTGAGGATGAACCCCTCCATCATAGATAGCTAGTAATACAAGAAAAGCAAGCATCAACACTGCCTCCCTCTTTTGGCCTCCTGGATCTGAGTAAGGACTTAAAGTTCCAATCTGCTCCAAAGTTTAGAACATTACCTATTTATGTCTCTTTTCAGCTGGGCTAGTCACTCACCTGACTCTGTCCACTCCATGGGAAATATGATTCACCTGGGACCATACTAAGAAGATGGGGGGAATAATTATCCCTTTAGTTAGATAATGTGCCTATTTCCTATTCTTCCTGGATAACTCCTCAACCATGCAGCTTTTTAAGGATCCTCCACCATGTAGACTACCCATCTCCATTACTGAACCTTTCTGCTTTCTTGGACCCAGACACAAATGGCATGATTTTCTCTCTTTCACATGTACCCTTCTCTGCTCCTGGCAGCTGCAGAGCCACAGCTTGCCTGGCCCATTCTTGTTTAATGGAATTCTAAAATCTTGCCCTTGAGCTTCCTTCAAGTTCATTTCTAAATACTTTTATTGACAAGAATAAAGCCCTCTATGAGAGATCCCTGATTCCATGGTAACACAAACCACCCTGCCTCTGTTGCCAATTATTTATGGCTGTGGCATTAGTGAATTTGATCTAAGAGCTTATAACTCCAAGTATAATGGGGTTCCTCAGACTAGGCTAAAGTTTTGCATCAAAGCAAATGACATCTCAAGATTTCCTATCAAGAAGACTGCCAATCTCCAGAAATCCATAAGTAACCTTTACTAATTTTTAAACAAACCCAGCCAAAGTTTACTTATTCTAACCTCAGTGAATCTGAATAAAAGCTGATCTGTAATCTCCTAATAACAGTTCTTCACAGGGTTAAAGACCATTCTTACATCCTTCAACCATTTCTGCAAAACAAAAGAATGCAAACTCTTTTAGTATGGTATCAAGGCTGTTCTCAATCAAGTTGTTGCTCTTTCTATAGATGGTATCTAATTTTTCAATATCCTTTTTGAAGCACCGTATATCCACATGAACTTTTTACAATACCGTAGATGAATTTGAACAAAAATACGGCTGTCTGCTCTTTGCATTTGCAGTGTTATAAGCTTCAGCAGTTTTCCTTGGCATAAGCTGTACTTTTGTATAGAATATATTTGTTATTGTTTAGGCTTTATTAGTTTTGAATCATTTTAGATTTGCTTATTTTTATTGTATGTGTACGAGTGCTTTGCCTGCATGTATGTGTGTACAATGTGCACACCTTGTGCCCATGGAGGAAAGAAAGCATCCAATCTCCTGAAAATGAAGTTACAAAGGGTTTGGGGCTGTTATGTGGGTGCTGGGAGCAGAGCACTAGACCTCTGCAAGAGTCTCAAGTGCTGTTAAATGCAGAGCCGTCTCTCCCTAGCACAAACTGCAATTTTTATATACACTGTTTATGTAATTTCAATATAGCCTTTTAAAAATGAAATCTTTTGCTGTAGGTTATGTATTCCTTACTGTATACTAAATAGGAAACCTTGTGCAGACAGTCAAATGCCCGGAAAGCAGAAAGCAACAAAAATCAAGACCAAAATTAAGGACTTCTTTGCATATAAATAAACACTAATTTTGAAACCCATCCTCCCCCCCCCCACACTGTCTGCAGCAGCTTTCCATGGTTCCAGCCTGCAGCTCACGTTCTTTGGAATTTTACTCTTCAGTCCTTGATCCTCAGAGTCAGACTTTCTGAAACTCGCACATCTGTGTCACACATTTACACGCACATGAGACAGCCAGTCACCCTATTGTGAGCTCCCCCGGCATACTGAGCCTGTCCTATGCTAACTGGACACATTCATTTTATCTGAGGAAGTTGTATATGCTACATGTTATTTGTTGTTCAATGTTGTAACATTGCTGGAACAGAGTCACATGAGACACGCACATTTCTGAGCTCGTGGACACTAAGGCAGCGGGCATACCCCAAGGTGTACTAGGATGGGTTTCAGAGTAGAAGCCAGCCAGTGCTCCACTGATGAATTTGCTATGCCTGGGGTGTTCAAATTGTTTTGAGTGTGAAGTGTATTTATTTTCCTTCTTAATATTCTTTCTCTCTCTTAACAAGTTTTTTTAATGCACTCATAGGTTTTTTTTCTTGTTTTTTGTTGTCTATTTGGTTTTGAGATGCAATCACTTCAACATAGAACTAAATCTTCACTGAGACTCTTTACTTTTTGACAAATTTAAAAACCTCACAATTTTTGCCCACACACAGCCTGGTTGCTTATCTGCAGCCTCAGGAGCTATCAAGATAGTTTCCTTGGCATTTCCTAAACCACAAATCTCCCATTATAACCAGACTCATGCTATGTCATTTAAAGCTTCATTTCCTAATGTTTATGATATGAAAAAATATGCAAATATTCATATGTTCAATATTATTTCATGGTTTATAACATGGCTTAAGAGGATGAAGGTAGAAAATGCAGATGTTCACCAAAAGGCAGTGTTGTGTACTCTCTGATCTGACTGCAAAAATAAGATGAAGTCAAGTGATGTGATGATGATCTTTGTATTAACATGGCTTTTTTTAAACCTGTGTCACAAGGTCCATAATCTGATTTAAAAAAAAAAAACTATTCTGAAACTATGTCTTCAGTATCTATTTACAGAGATATAGACTGCACAACACTGAACAAAGCACGTGACCTCCTTGACCTTGTGAAAATTTAAGATTGGTACAAGAGGCACACCAAAATTATGCATAGGGGATTTATGGACATCTAGGCAGTGAAGGGGAGTGAAAGGCAGACAGACAGACAGAGATGGGGATTAAACTGGAAACTAAAGTAAACACCTTTCTCATATATGTATATACGTAAGACATAGAATATGTTATATATTGTGTATATTTACTGATAGTGATAAATAATCCATTATAACTCACTTGATCCAAAGCCCAAGACTGAAATAAGAGAGGATCAACATGAAGCAGCATAATAAGGTCTTGGGGAAGTGTGGTCAAGGCAGCCTCAGCAGGCATGTGTTTGTTGCTATGTAGTGCTTTATAATATGTAAGGGCAAGGGTGGAAAAGGAAAGACAAAGAGTCCTGTCATTATCCCCATACAAGATTAAAGGCTTGAAAATGAGTGTTGTGGGAACTTATTGCTGAGGTGGACCCTGGAGATATTATGAAAGAGATGAAATAAGAATGCCACATTCCATGGATGTGGAATGGGAAAGAGGGGAGTCAAGAGCATTTTCATGGCTTTGAGTACATGCACCAATGTGAAGATCTGGGCTGTTGCCTGCAGAAACTCCTGGAGACATAAAATAGGAGGTGACAAAGTAGAAATAGCAAATGTAGTGTCAGCTCCATAAATCTAGATTTTAGTGAAGTGTCAGGGCTTAAAGTAATAAATTAGAAGTTAACAACCCACAGATGATACTAGGATTTAATTAGATAACCTAAGAGGAAAAAAATAAAGAAAAGGAGACAAGAGGTGAAAGCCTGACACATGGGTCTATTTAGAACCCTGGGAAACAGGGGCCCTAGAACACGGAATGGGATGGCGCAGGCAGTGTAGTAAGAAGCACCTAGGAATAACAAGAGAACAGGTGTTTGAAGTTATTGCACTCTCTTGATTCTCTGTCTGTCTCTATCCCTCTGTCTCTCTCTTTCCCTCCCGATAGATAGTAGATAGATAGATAGATGATATAGATATGGATATTGATATGGATATAGACGAGATAGAGATACATAGATGCATAGTTGATAGATACATAGATATATGCATCCATATATACATAGATATATGCATCCATATATACATAGATGATAGATATAGATATATGCATATGGGATACATACATAGATAAATAGGTACATACATACATACATACATACATACATACTTAGATACATAGATTCATTCTATCAGTTTTGTTCCTTTAGTGAACCCTTACTACTATGGCAAGTATAGACACACAAAACAACAAACAAATACATTAAAAAAGTAAATAAATAATTAAAAATAAAATGAATGAAAATACTTTCTGAGGAAGTATACTTCAAGTTAGAAAGTGAAATGGATTTTGAGCAGGTAAATTAGGCAGTTTTAGATATTGATAAGAGCTCTGCATTCACTTAAATCACTCAAGCATAAAGTTATCCTTAGATTCCACTGCTCCCAAAGCTCAGATAAAGAAAGAAATGTCTTCTAGGTGTCCCTACCTCTGAAATAAGATGATTTTAAGTTTTAGTACCTTCAAATGAATGACTAGTATTGGGGGAAGTTCAACCAATTGAGAAAATAGATGCTTTCATATTTGTTTGCAGAGTCGTATGTGTGTAGTACTGCATATGACAGGACAGCTGAAGCCTGAAGCGTGTCCCCACTGCAAGGAGAGATCATTTACAGGGAAATACTTGATCACCACCAGGCAACCTTGTTTGAAATACTGCAGTTTGGTCACACTTTCCCCAGGTGACTGATCCAGAGAATCTAAGCAGATGGTCTTGCCCCAAATCTTCCTTCTGAACTGGATGCAAATAGCCTTTTCCATATGTTACAAAATTAAAATGTTGGGCTGTAAATTATCAATACTATATTACAGAACTTTAACTATGTACTTAACATTTTCAATTGCATTTTGTCCACAAACAACTATTTCACAACCACAAATGATTTGAAAAAATGATACAAAGTGTATAGAGGATTTTTCAGGAAGATTCTACCCCTATTCCATTCAACAAGAAAAGTGGGGAAATTAGCAGCTAGCAAATTCTAATTTAATCACTCTAAGATTCCAATTTATCTTTCATAAAATAAATATTGAGATAGCTTCTTGAAGTAGCTATAAGAATAGACAAGTTGACATGAGCAAAGCACCCAATGGCATGTTTCAGCCCCAGGCATCTATACTGAACTAGAAACTGTACTAGACTCTCCACTGTGTCTCTCTCTTCATTCTTGAATCCTTGAAGTAACAGAAGTAAATGAGGTGGGCAACTAACATCTTCCTTCATATGACTTCTGGGCCAGCATTTTCATTTAGCTTAGGATTCCAGGCAAAAAAAATAAAATAAAAAAATTCAAATTGCACCAATTTTATGCTGTTCAAAATATCAAAACATAGAACTCAACAAACCCACACTGTTTACATTTTGGTGTGCTAAATATTTATATAGACTTAATATTTTCAGTGCAGTGGAATTTTGAAGTAAAGAACAAGGGCCAGGGGGGAACAAATCATGCTTATGTAGATGAGATAATGCCATAATGAGAACCAGACAGCTCCCATTTGCTGACCTCAAGTGTTTAAATTCATAACCCTAACATTACATCTCAAGAGATTTTGCATTTGAAATCTGGTGTACGGATTTTAAAGTTATCAGGTTTCTAGGGACCTTTTCACAGGTGCTATGGCAATGGAAGCGGTTATTATTTATGACAAACCAGCTGCATTTTTAGTGTTTCCTTCTCCACCTTGTTTTCCATGCAAATTAAGCAGAGTTGATGCTATCTTCATGCCAAGAGGAGAAAGTGAATTTCAGGTGAAATATGGGTCTTAAAATCATACAAAACTATTATTACAATTCTTTCATCATTCTTAATGTGTTTTTTTTCTACCCTTCGGTGTTAATTCACCCATCTTCTAATACTGTTCAAACTGCAGGAACAAAAACAAGTAAATCTGGAAGCCCTTGTACCAGCCATCTCATGAGGAACCAAATTTTATTTCTATCATTCTGTTTGTTATGTTCCAGATATCTCATAAATGTGGTTTGGCTCATCCTTTTTTGACCATGGAGTCACTCATTCCATAAAAACAGAATGTCTGTCCTAGCAAGAAAAAAACTAAACACTCTATTAGTAAAATATAGCGTATTTTGTGACTTGTTTTTGCGTTGCTGCTGAGATACAGTCTATGAAGTAAATCCTCAAAAAAAAAAAAAAAAAAAAAAAAAAAAAAAGCCCATTGTTAAAATCAAGTTGCAAACCTGTACATACTTTGTTTTGTCTGAGACACTGTCTTGGCATGTTGCCTAGGCTGACCTCAAATTATGAATTTCATGTGTCAACCTCAAATATGCTTGGATTGTGAGTGTTGGTCACGATGCCTAGCCCAAGTGGCAGCTATAAAATTTCATGTCATTGAAGACAAATGCGACTGATGCATTGGTAGTAATAATTCTTTTGAAGATGTTTGGGTACAATGGTGGAGAATCCAGACTCTAGACATCCAATGGGCTTAGGGATGATCAAAGCAGTGACCTTTAGCCCAGCAAAAGTAGTGATGCCAATTTAGTGCACCTGTGTGTAGATGAGATGGGTTAGTGTGAGCAAATTTACTTAGTGTCTGGCAAACTTATGGGTGTTTTATAAAAGGAACCTATATTTACTACCTTAATTTTCAAAATGGCGCATTTACTGTACTCACAGAAATATTCTTCCTTTTTGTCTCTTAGTATTATTCTTTTTTATTAATCATTTTATTCATTTATATTTCAAATGATACCCCCTTCCCAGTTACCTCTCCAACAGCTGCCCATCCTGTCCCCCCACACCCACTCCCTTTTGCCTATCTATGAGGATGCTCCTCCACCCATTCACCCACTCCAGCCTCACCACTCTAGCATCCCCCTACACTGGAGCATCAAGCCTTCCTCCCCTCCCACTGATGTCAGATAAGGCCATCTTCTACTACATACCTACCTGTAGTCCTGGCTCTTTTCATGTGTACTCTTTGGTTGGTGGTTTAGTCCCTGAGAGGTCTGTGTTGTCCGCTTAGTTGATATTGTTCTTCTTATGGGGATGCAATTGCCTTTAGCTCCTTCAGTCCTTCCCCTACTTCTTCCGTGGGGGTCCCTGGGCTCAGTCCAATGATTGGCTGTGTGCATCTACATCTGTATTTGTGAGGTGCTGGTAGAAACTTTCAGGGAACAGCCATACCAGGCTCCTGTCATCAAGCACTTCTTGGCATCAGCAATAGTGTGTGTGTAGGGGTGTCTGCAGATGAGATGGATTCCTAGGTAGGGCAGTCTTTGAATAGCCTATCCTTCAGTCTCTGTGCCAATTTTTGTCCCTGTCTTTCATTTGGACAGGAGCATTTCTGGGTTTAAAATTTTGAAATGAGTGGGTTTCCCCATCCCTCAACTGGGGGCCGTGCCTAGCCACTGGAGGTGTAGCTTCAGAGCATATCTGAAAACTCTAGAAAAAAAAAATCAAATACACCCAAGAGTAGATAGAATGAAATGCTCAAAGTCAGGGCTGACATCAACCAAATGAAAACAAAGAGAACTATAAAAAGAATCAACAAAACCAGGAGCTGATTCTTCTAAAGAATCCACAAGATAGCTAAACCCTTAGCCAGACTAACCAGAGGGTACAGAAACAGTATCCAAATTAACAAAATCAGAAATGAAAGGGGGGCATAGCAACAGAAACTAAGGAAATTCAAAAACCATCAGATCCTACTACAAAACATATACTCTTCTTTTGAGATTCACGGTAAAACACAAAATACATAACTACATCAAACTGTAAATTCCTTATTTGATAAGACATTATATCCCCTAGCCAACAACACAAACTAAACTAAATGGAAAGTATAGGCACAGATGTCTGGAGATCATCTAGAGCCTCAAGATGTGCCAGGAGTTCATGAATGTCCCTGAGTCAAAGCATTAGAATACTTTTTTAAAATCTAAATCAAAGACTATGGCTTAACATTAGAGATTTTTAAAAGTAAAATGAAGCCAGATATAAAATAGGCAACAGCAAATGATAATGCCAGGAATACTGGAGGAAAGAACATTTAAAAGAGTATGAGATAGAAAATAGACTATAAAAGCAGAAACTGACAAGATGACAGAGACAAAATGAAAAAAAGCAGACTTTAACAGGACCTATGAAGACAGGCCGAAGAATCAAAGACTTAAAGTAAGAGATCAAGAGAGGCTAAAGTATAGGGTGAAGGCCAATAAAGAATGACAAAGACAAAGAAAGAGGTCAGATGTAGCAATGCACACAGGCCATCAAGCAAGCAAGTGGCTAGGTTAGGTAGATTCGAGGCCAATGCCAGCCTGGGCTATGCAATGAAACCCTGTAAAAAGTAAGAGAAGAGAGAGAACAGAGTGGAGAGAAAAACAGGCCAGAACTGGGAAAGGAAGAGAGGGTGAGGAAGGAATGGTGGGGGGGGGGGTATATGAGTGGGGATCTTTAAACATTTGACTCCAAAGAAAGACAAAGAAAACAGTCCACATTCCATGGTCTTTTGTCTTTTGGTGAATTCCAGCTTCATGGGGGTAGAAGGTGTACTGGATATAACCTTTAACTTCCCACCAGAGGCCATTAAATATGGTTATCACCCCATATTAAACTATGGGGACTTGCATGTATTATTGTCGCATTTAATATTTCTCTGACCCAGTATTATTACCCCCATATTATACTGCAACATTTCAAACAGGGCCAGTAACTTTCTTGGGAACACAAAGAGGAGCCAGTTATTCTACAGAATTCACCAAACTTATACTCCACTATCACCCTACAGAAATTTTTTCCATTAAGGTTTTATCTTTGATAGTCATGATGGCCACTACTGATCTTCTTTCAGTGAGCACAGACTGATACTCAAGTAAAGGGACAAAGAGCACATGATATTGATATAAAACTAGAAAACTAGCTATCTGATAGTATTGCATTAACAGCTGGTTTTCTCCTCTTTGAACATAAGTGCCCTGATTACTATTTCATATTCTGTAATAGGCACATTTATATTTTGATAGCAAAGATGGTCTTAGCAAAGAGAGAGCAAATTAAATGTATATCTCATGATATTTCTGAGTAACATGACTTTCTAGTTGAGGAGAGTGTATGACAGGAATTAAGAATGTTTGTTATAGACTTCTTTAAGGAAGACTCTGAAAGTATTTTATATTTCACTGGGGCCTACAGAAATTTGGTATAGCAAAAAGGAATATGAAGTGCTTGTCAGGTAGATAGATGTGCCTGCCCAAATTTTCACATGCAATGGCAGGTGTGGTAGAAGTGGATACCACTGTGGGTAGACTTGTAGAGTCTTGATGTTAAGTGACCTATAATAAAACTGGAAGAATAGGGGGAACAGAAATTAAATGAGTCTGCAATGCCATGGGTATGGGAATGAGTTAATTACTAGCAGGGAGTTTATTTTGTCATTTAACAGAGTGTATCAGAATAAAACTATGCTTCAGGAAAGTGTGGCCAGCAGGACAGATTGTCATGGGTGGTCAGGTGTAAGGCACTAGGAAGATAATGCTTGTGGAAGTGCAGAGAATTGGAATGTACATTGGAAAAATGGAATAGAAGAAAGGAACAAGACTTGGAAACTGCGCTGTCAAGGGCAGGACACTTCAGAAGTGACTTTGAACATGTCTCTGGGGTATTATTTATAATAACGCTAAAGCATAGAACTGGAACTCACAGGAACATGAAGGGCAGGGAAGGAAAGGAAGCCAAAGTGACTAGAGCCCTCTGATGCCTACTGCTTATTTTAACCAAACCTCCAGTCTTTACCAATGGCAAAGGAATTCCTTGCATTGTTCTCTTTCCTCATTGTTCACTATTAGTCACTAGAGTCAAGCTTTGAATGACAGGGTCTTTTCTTTGTCATGGTTGTTACATGTCAGCTCCCATCTGCTGCAGCAGCCTTCTGACTGCTGAGAGTGGTGGTTCGGTTTTCCTCTGTGCAGCAGATTAAATTTTATCGGCCACATTACAGAGCAGGTAAAATAGTAACAGCACCCCCCCACCCCCACCCCCATCACAGGACAAGGAGGGAGGAGCGGGGCCAAAAGTGGGGACATGCCTTCTGTTTTACAGCAGCCTAAGAAAAGCTTAAGTGCCTAAGAAACACACTGTTAACAGGGTTAGTATCACCAGGTCCAGTGGATACCAGACTCCAGCTGGGTCTAGACACTAACATGATACCAATAGGTTAAGATCTATATTAACATTTCATATTGACCAGCTAATTAAACTATTTAAGAAAATCTTACTTTCTTAATTTTTTAAACATATTTTGCCCAATCTATTTTGTTCAATGGGTCAGTATTAGAAAGAATCCTTATAGATTTTCTCAATTTTATGTAGTAGCTAACATATTACCACTTTTCTCCAGTATGGTTTTTGATATTTAGTAGTGACTATTTAATCTGAGTCTTAACCCAGCCATCGTGGTTCCTGCCTGTGATAGAAGCACTTAGGAGGTTGAGGCAAGAGGATTGAGTTACATATCAAGAACTCTCTAAATTAACTGCTTAATTAATTTAGTTAAATATGCTTACCACAATCTTTCATTACTAGAACATTGTCCAAATTTTAATAATAATAATAATAATAAAACAGATATTAATTCACAATATTTGACCATGATAGTGAGATTAACATTCACAAATTCATGATTCAAATACGACTTCTTCACTAAGAATTGCTTACAATTCTTACATATATACAGAGTTGTCTATGCAGACAATTTTCACCAGTAGTTTTGTTCCTATTCCAAAAGCATTTGTTCCTGCTCCTTTCATTGTGTTGAAATAGTGACAGAGTGGTTCCTAGTTGATTTGGAAACTAGAGGAGAAATTTATTCTGCTTTTTAACCTTTATTTTAGAATTATATAGATGTTCATGAGCAGGAGGGATACATGGGTCATTGACTTGGCCTGGTGAGAGAGTGAATTAAAATACCACAAATGACACTCATTAGACAGGCTTATCGGGAGTTACTGCTAGGCCAAGATAATATCTAAACCTCCAAGCAGGAAGCTATAAAGACTCATTTTACTTTCTGACTTCTAATGCACTCATACAAGAGCACAACCCAGGGTTTAGGCACAGTGTGAGTTACTGAGATGCGATTGGCCTGGTGACCACCACCATCGCTCTCACCTCCATCACCAATGTTTCCAAAGGCAATTTTAAACCTTAAGTTAATTTTTTTCATAAGAAGAACAAACTGCCCCGTGTCTATCTAAAGCACAATGCTAAAGGGGGTAATGAAGTTCATTTTGCTTCAGAGAAGACTCAGGGAAGATAAAGAGGATCTTCAGCCAGCAGGTCAGCTATTGCAACAAGACATTCCTGGCGGGGACTAAAGTTCTAGTCTCAGGGTCAGACACTGAAGTTATAGCTCAATTAAGAGATCTGTGAAGAAGGAAGCCTAGTCAAATAAGGTTTCTAAGGAAAGAACCTGCCAGGTCCAAGTATATTGGAATGAAAGCATGGAGCTTGAGATTGAGTTCAGAGCCCCAGCTCTCCTTGAACCCCAACCAGTTACCCAGCCATTCTGCACACTGAAACTCTATGCTTTACAGGGATACATCATGTTTTGAAATGTATTTGCTACTAATTACAGAATTGATCACCTTTTAAAACAAGTGCTTGAAATTTCTAATTTTATTTTCTTATAGTGTTTAATAAAGGAATAAATGAGTTTCAAGATGCCCAAGGACATGAATGCTAATATTTTCCTTAAGCAGCAACAATAAAGAAAGAATGAAAGGTCTAGGAGGAATGTCAGCATACAAGTGCTTGTGTTGTCATTTAAGTCCATCACACTGATTTGCTTTACTTTCTATTTACCTTTTTCAAGTAGTCATGTATTATAACATGAACAATAGACATAGTATTAGATATGTCCCCTCATATGTTGTGGCTAGGGACTCTCTTTCTCGGGTTGCTTGGTAATTATATTCAAATTGTTTTACAATCTAGAGTCGGGAAATGCGGTGTGTGTGTGTGTGTGTGTGTGTGTGTGTGTTTTGTTGTTGTACTCACATAAGACACTAGTACAGAAATGCATGGATTAAGAGCCCATATACATAGTTCTATCAATTCATAAATTCTGTTCTCCTAAGCCTTGATGACTATAAAAATGTCTCCTTGTTCCAGTGCACAGTAGAGTCTCAAGAAATTTTGGATCATTCCAAATGAAGTTAAAAGGACACCTCTGTCATTTTATCTACTTAACTGCATGTATGCTTGCAATATTTATTTTCCACTTCAATCCAAAAAGACATTGTACCAGATCCAATGCCTTTAAAAATAGTCTATGTATTTGCTTCTTGAACACAATTAGAACTCAAATCTTAAATAAGATGTTCAAATACATATCAGTCTTGTGAAGTGCTTCCATTATAAGGGTACACTTTTAAACACAACACACAGTGCAATAAACAACAGCTTTAAACCACAGCATGGACATCAGCATTATATTCTTATCAAGAGGTTCTGAAAGACCTTTCAGTGTCTGAACATCTCAATAACACAATATACACTCAGAGTTCAATTACATGGTCTGAGAAATAAAACATACTATGGCTATGAAACTTTAACTTTCATTTGAAGGGCTGAAGGATGAGTTCCAGAAATCTCAGATGAACAACTTCAGGTGAACAGTTGTAATCTTTACCTGCCAGTGGAGGGGACAGACATTCACCATTTAAAAAATCTTTACTAAAAGCTTAGGCAAGCTTAGCTAAAATTTTCTCTGTAAAATATCCAAAAAGGCAATGTTTTAGGGCAGTTTTGCTCAACTTGTGTGTCTGGACCATCTTAGGAGTCAAAGGACCTTTTCATCACAGGGGTCAACTAAGACAGTCAAAAAAAAAAAAAAAAAAAAAAAAAAAAAAAAAAAAAAAAAAAAAAAAAAAAAAAAAAGAAAAACCACAGATATATGCACTGCAATTCATAATAATAACAACATCACAGTTATAATGTATTGATGAAAATAATTTCATAGTTGTGGCTCACCACAACATGAGGAACTATATTAAAGGCTTGTAGCATTAAGAAGGTTAAGAACCTGTAGCTGTACCAATACCAGGTGTTTTTTATCACTATTGCTCTGTGGTAGAGGTTGAGGTCAAGGAAGTTCCCCAGAAGTTCTCTTATTGAGAAAAGTTTTCGCTATCCTGGGATTTTGTTGTTCAAAATGAATTTGAGAATTGCTCTTTCTACCTCACATCAGTCAGAATGGCTAAGATCAAAAACTCAGGTGGCAGCAGACGCTGGCAAGAATGTGGAGAAAGAGGAGCACTCCTCCATTGCTGGTGGGATTGCAAGCTGGTACAACCACTCTGGAAATCAGTCTGGTGGTTCCTCAGAAAATTGGACACAGTGTGGGTTCTGGGGATTAAACTAAGATTGCCAAGCTTAGTAAAAACAAGCAACCTTTAGACCATTGAGGCATCTTATCCATCCCAAATAATCATGATTTCTATACTCTAATTTAGAAGATGTACATCCTACTAAAAGGTGACTGTGTATACAACATCATCTAAGGTTTTGTTTGTTGTTGCTACTTCCTTCTAGCCCAAAACAAGGGTGTGCCCTTCTGACACAAGAAGTTTATAGAAATGGATTAGTAAGTGTAATCTACCTTGCTCAGCACCATTAATTGTCATTCCATTAACTTAATGTTGGTCTCACAATAGATTCTGCACAAGAAATCATGTTGAATTACCTCGCGTCTGATCATAATTTTACCCTTGAACAACTAGCAGGAAGTTGATTGCACCTAGGGGCTCACAAGAACACAATCACGGTCAAATAGATTTATAAAATGAAGTTCATGTTATCATATGAGGGTGAATATCTGACCACAGCAAAGTAAGCATAACACGGCCATTCCTACCTATCAATGGTTGTTTCTACTCCATGTGAGCAGTTAGCTGACTTTTCTAGTTCCTGTAAGCAAGGCTGCTTTAGAAGTACTGAAGATTAAGTAGATATTAATCACTGCATATGCCAAATCACTACATTGATTGTCCTTCACAGGAAGGGTTGTGCTGTTTAGAAACTCTAGGAAATTCTTTCTAAATTCTGTCAGAGAAGTCCCTGCCATGAAAAGTAATGTGTTGACAAATGCTCTTGGAGGTTAAAAGAACAAATGCTGAGACTAGAGGCCAGGCTTCCTCAACAAAGGCACATTAAAACCTTCAGGAAAGGACTAGAGGGATGGCTTAGTGGTTACGAGCACTGACTGCTCCTCTAGAGGTCCTGAGTTCAATTCCCAGCAACCACATGGTGGCTCACAACCATCTGTAATGGAATCCAATGCCCTCTTCTGGTGTGCCTGAAGACAGTGACAGAGTACTCATATAAGTAATAAAATAAATCTTGAAAAAATAAGATCCACAGCATTCCCATCAAATCATGAACTGAGACTTCTGGTGATATGTAAAGACATAGAACTTGAGTACGATTATTCAAATAGGGGACATAGCACCAAAGAACAATTGATAAAGAATGAACAAGGGAGACTGTCTTGCTCAGAGGACGGTGTTTCACCCACTCTTTCCTTTTGGGACTCTTTTTCAGGCTCTGGTTTCAGGCAGCATTCAGCTTCACACAGCTGCCTGTGGCTAACCTGTCCCTAAGTGACGCACCAGTGCTGTTCTCAGATACCTTTCTAGGGCTCCAGTCAAGGAGAGCCTATAACGGAATGAAACATTCACTCTGTGGGCTTCCTGGGGAACTCTATGATACGAAAATGAGTACATGAAAGCCAGATGTGCCTCTGGATGGCATTTGAAAGATCTGTTATTAGCAGACACTGTAAATACCCAACACATATAACTCCAAATGCAGGCACCAGCAATGTGTTATCATTTTAAGTAGGTATATGTCCTCCTGCTTGGGTAAATTTAACTTTAAGGGTTCTTCGTTCTTGTTTTTTTATTTTCTTTGTTGTTGTTTTTGTTATTTATTATTATTATTATTATTATTATTATTATTATTATTATCATTTTGCTTTGTGATGATGTTACAAATAGCAATGTTTCCTTTTTTTGTTTTCATGGATATCCTGCTGTTACTATATAGAAATAAGACTGGTGTTCACATACTGATTTGGTATCCTACTTTACTGAATTAGCTTACTATTTCTAGCACAGTTTTATTTAGCTCTTTAGGGTAGCACTAAGAGTGTCTTTTGAAAGAGAGGTAATGTATTTTGAACGTTTTAGGATATTTGCACTGCCATGTTCATTATACATTTTCACAATAGCTAGATGTGGAATCAATCTATGGTTCAATCCATAGACGTGTAGTTAAAGAAAATGTGCCCCAGGCGTGGCGGAGCATGCCTACAATCCCAGAGCCTGGAAAGTTGGGAAAGGATTGGTTGGATCATGAGTTTGAGGGCATCCTGAACTACTGCAGTAAGCCTTGCCTTAAGGAACAGTGTGGATAAAACTAGAAAACAATACACTAAATGAAAAAATT
Source organism: Mus pahari (assembly GCF_900095145.1). Taxonomy (NCBI): domain Eukaryota; kingdom Metazoa; phylum Chordata; class Mammalia; order Rodentia; family Muridae; genus Mus; species Mus pahari. Next base: position 29,166,691 of record NC_034595.1, on the reverse strand, counting down.
CCAGACACAGGAAGGAAAGTAGTGCATGATCTCACTTAGGTGAGAATCTAAAAGAAACTAAATTCATGAGACAAAGAGTAGAATGGTTCTGCAGGTAGGTCAGGCAACTGGGAAGGTGTTAATCAAAGGCTCTAATGTGTCAGGAGAGAATATATTTTCCCTAAGAGCACCTGCCACATATTTATCTTGTACCAGCTTTACTTATAACCGCATGCAGTGGGGTGAGAGGACCTGTGGTAGCAGCCTAAAAGAATGTGGGCCTCAGGCTGATGGTCAAGGCAGGCTGCACCAGCACATAGGAAAAATTAACCACAACGAACAAATAAAGTATAAGAATCATGTAAAAGACAACCAGGAGAGCTCAGCATCATTTAGCTGTGTAATTGCCCACACAGGATGAATTGTTTTAGCCTTATTGTCTGGACATGTTTAACACTGCTAACTTGCTAGTTATAGCCTCATATTTTCCTTATACCCTAGCAAGTTTCCTGTTGCTGTGATAAAACACTGGCCAAAAACAGTTGGGAGGGGATTCTGTCATTAAGGGAAACCAAGGCAGTAACCCGGAGGCATGAACTGTAGCAGAGGCCATGAAGGAACACAGTGTACTGTTTTACTCTCTAGCATGCTCAGCATGCTCAGGATCTGCATAAGAAATGACCTGTCCAGTGTCACCTCTCACAGCTAATCAAGAAATGCCTCGCAGAACTGCCCAGAGATTAATCTAATGGAAATAATTCCCTAACTGAGGTTCCCTATTCCTCATGACTCAAGTTTGTATCAAGGTGACAAAAAGATCACACTGTATCACAAATATCAGAAGCAAATAGAAGTCCTATCATAAAAAGCATTTCCATATGTTGCCACAGTTTAACGATAGGAAAGCGGTGAATTGTCACAACAAAACTATTTACCATTCTAGTTTATATTAGAATGGTTACCTCAAACCAAGGTCTACTAAACTGTCAAAATTTGTACAGGGTAAACATGACAAGAAAAGGAACAAGCTGGAGCTGTCTTTCTGTCCAAAGACATGGTTTCTGCTGCACATGGAGTTGGGGAGTGGTTGGGGAGTGATGAGAAACACTGGTGGGGACATCTGTCTAGGTAGATGAGGTGGTAAGCTATTCACGAGAAAGGCACTGATAACTTTTGAAAATTCAAGTACAGTGTTATACCCTAATTGTTACAAGACCTATATTTTCTTGCCAAGTGAACTCTGAGTCCTTAAATTCCTCTAGAGCGTGCTTCAAATAAGTGAACTAGACACTCAGTAAGTTTGCAGAAAATGTTCTCTCCTTCTCTCCCACGAAGAATTAAAGTTTTTGTTTTGAGTTTGTTTGTCTGCATTTGCATTTTTCTCCTTCCTTCCACTACCCAGCAAACTGAGCAATGATTAAAGTTCAATAAATAGTTAATTGAATGGAGCTGTTAAGAAAAAGTATAGGAAACCCGAGAATATTATATTACCATTGTGAAAGAAGTAGGTTTGTTGCTTAGTTGAGAGCTTGCCAATGACACCAGGATAGCAGACTTACTTAAGGAACTCCACTCTCAGCGGTACTGAATCATGGGCATGATGTGGAATGCTGCATTTAATAGTGGCTGAGGCCCCTGGGACTGTGCCTTATGAAGACAAATAGTAGACATAATAGCAAAATTAAAATATTTCACTGTTCCAAATTTAGAAAATGGCTGTCTTCTTTTTGTAAATGATAATGGCTTGCACACAGCTCAGACTTCTCAGCTGTGTAAACGGTGTAACACAGTTTAAAGGGGTTTTTAATTAAAGCATTCACATAGACTGCATCTTCCCATTTTTCTAGTGCTTTGGGAAAAATCATAGGACTTAGCAATCACATGTACCAAACTATAATATATCACAGAAACCCCAGTGTAGAAGTGACCTCCATCCATCTACAAAGCATGGGCCCTGGTACTTCTTACTCCCTGATCCCATGTTTCTGTGAACATCACCAACGACTTTAACAGTATCTGGTGAGGGTACCTATATTCTATTATTTCAAAGAGACCTACCACTGTTACCTATTTTTAAAACTTTAAACTGTTTTAAGTTTCTATGAGCTGGTTCTAAAGATAAAAGGTAACTAAACACCACCCTTCTCTTTTCTTATTAGGCCTCTGGATGAGTCCTCGTGCAGGTGGATAGAAGTGACCTTAAATGAACATGATCTAACATACAAAATGTCATTTTAACTGTTGTTAAACTCTTTATCCCCCAGATGACATTTCTATCCTGACTTTAATTTAAAGTAAATGACCTGAGCAAAAAAAGTTGTAATTTGTCTTACATGGTGTGTGCACATATGTTTAATATAAAGACAGAAATTAAAATATCCCTCATGTCAGGGAGGTGCTCTTCATATTTTTTTTTCTGAATCTCCTCTGGTAAAGAAAAAGTAGTCTTGTTTCTGCCTTGGTATTGGACCAGCTTTGCCTGCTCTAAGCATCCTATTGTTGTCCCTAGCATCCTATTGTTGTTCTAAGCATCTTATAATTGTTCTAAGCATATCACTGTTATTCTGAGGATCTCATTGTTGCTCTAAGCATCCCTTCTTCTTCATTGCCCAGTTTAAATACACACCTTGATCCTGTCCCCTCCAGGTCACGCATTTACGTAAACTTGCTGGAACTGGTATGGTAATGCATGAAATAATGTCCCCTCAAGGTGATACTGGCCTTATTATATTAGATGTCAAAATATACAAAAACACAAGTCAATAACCCCAACTCCAGATTCCGTTAGCCCTGAAAGAAGTTCCTGTGTTAGGGAAAAGGGATTGGTATCGTTGTCCCAATGGTAGAGACTAAATATTGCCTCAACTCAAGCACAGATAGCACAGAAGTGCTCTGCTCAAATCCAAAGTGACCTGGAACAAATGATTGGTTGTTTGACCTATCTCTGTTATTAAAGCCAAAGACCTAAACATGCATGGACAAGTTGCCTCGGCAACTTCAGAGAAATCAAGTCTACTGGTTTTTCTTAAGAGAACAAAAGAGACAAGCATAGGAAAAATGACATAGAGTTGGTGGCATCATTTGAATATTAAAAACAGCATTTCCTAGTTCTTCCTTAGTTCAAAGCTTCCAGTTCTTTTGCTACTAAACAAAAAAATCGAGCCACTCATTCAGTAATGACACAGTTGTTACCTAAGCAGAATATAGAACTTCATACCTGAACATCTAAGTGTAGAAAGTTTTTAGTACTGTCAACCAGCTGTGGTTACAAACACTAAAACAACTGTTAACTTTACATTATCAGCTGATAATAGCATAGCCTAGCTTGCAGATATAATGTTGGTACTGTGGAAGTCCTGAGGGCAACACCAGCATTAACATGAATATGTGAGCTTAAATGTACATAGGGACTATGGTACAAGCTGTTAGGTACTAGATATGGTTGATCATTGGATATAAGAATTGTATAGCAAACATTAGCTTCTTTCCTTCATTTTCCTCTGCCAAAATAATTATTAGCACTCATTAACCAAGTCTCAAAAAAAATCTATGAATTTATTTCTTTAGATTTATTTCCCTTCACTTAAAGCTAGTTGTGACCTCACCTAGTAGGTATTTCTGGGATGGAAAAATAGATATTTTCCCAAGGTTTTCTAGTTTCTTTTAGGAACTGGGCATTCCTGAGCAGCCAATCAGAACCTTTATTTAGTCAAAATTGACAGTGATTAATACATGCCTTGGAGATCTACTTACTGATTATCTCCATCAGAAAATAGAGGTGGCTTTTGGGAATTACAGTCTCTGCTAGAGCATATGTTAGTGTTCGTTCTTATTACAATGTATCAATTGCTTATAAGTGCTGAGAGGGAGGCCTAGGTTTGGTTATTAATCATTTTGATTAAACTATAAGCTTGTGACCAAGCCAGTTATTTCCATTGTTTTCATTTCAAATACATTGATTTCTTAATATTTAAGGAAAACTATTATCATTATACATGATTTTAATATATACATCAATGATTATAGAAGTAACTGCTAAAGCTAAGATGTGTTGTGCATGCCACAGTACATAGGTAGGGGGACAGAGGGAGGAAGTTATTCCTATGTGACAGTGAGTGTTTTCAATCATCATGGTCTTCCAAAAAAAAAAAAGGTTTCCAGAATGAGAAGTTGACTAAAAATAAAAGTCTGCAACTAAATAGCCAACTTTAACTGGAGCTGGAGAAAGGAACAACTGTTAGATGGAATTATCAAAAGAGTAAATGACACCAAAAAGTCATCTGTATCTGTGTATTTTGTAATTTTATGTCTAGGAAAGTGTACTTTACCATAAGCAGAGCGAGCATCCACATGCATGTATGTACCTGCCTTCCATGGACACATCTGCACATGCATACTCAACGTTCTTTAGTATCACCCTCTACAGAGCAGGTTGTTGCTCGGTCACATTACATATTTTGCCTGCATGTATGCCTGTGCACCATATGTGTGCAATACTCACAGACACCAGAAGTGGACATCAGATATTCTGGAACTGGAGGTACAGAGCAGTTTTTAGGGGTCCTATGGGTGCCAGCAACACAACACAGGTCCTCTGGAAGAGCCACGCTACAGATTCTATTTAAATGCTCTAATTCTGAAAATGGAAAGGCTGCCCCTCCCAGCACTATAAGAACCCTTTACAACTACTATTGAAAGGACAATAAAACCAAACGTCACAGAGTAGTGCGGGCTTCCTCACAGCATCTTGTGTATTTCCAGTCTTGGACTTTTTCTTGCTCACTGGTTTGTTTCCCTTTCTAGGCAGGAGAGGAGATGCATTATGTCTACTTAGAAGGTTGATTTCTGTGCATTTTGTTAGACTAGGTGGGTCAGCAGGTATGAACTAACACATTGCCCAGGTGGCCCCTTAACACAGTGTGATTGAGCATGGAGGAAAGCAGCAGCCTGCCCCAGCGCTGGGGCTGCCTGGTGCTTGGCCAGGTGAATGTGATTAGCAACTGACGTTTTTTGGATAGAGATTCCCCTGCATTCCCAACAGATGTCCCCTTAATTGAAAGCTCGCTGTGATGCTGGTGATTCGAGAGGCCCCAAATTCCCTTTAATGGCTCTTGCTCATTAAAAACACACCTCCCTTCTTCCAAAGGAGAGACTGCCTTAACAGTTCTGCCTGAGTGGTAGGGGAGAGGAGAGGCATGCTCAGTATGTCAGTATCACCCTTTAAGGTAAACCTGTCTTTCTTCCCTGACTTCACACCAGATGAATCTAGAAACACCCTTGAGGTTATCAAGCTGTTTGCCAAATGTTGCCTTAAAATGGGTTTTGGGAAAAGCGGTGCACTGGAGTTACAGGTGTGTGGTCTTGATTAGTATAGATGGCTGCAACTTTTTATGTTTTTACCCAATTAAGAACTCAACACAAGAAGAGGGGGAACAGAGGGTACTTCCTGAATAACTGAGAAAACTAAATAATGAAAAGCACGAGAAAGAGACAAAAATGACTCCCCCAGCTTTGTCTGTCCCCGGGTTAAAGTCGAGCAGAACACTGATCTGTGCTCCCCTGCTAAGGGAAATAGTATCAGTTACATAGTTCCCTTTGCCTATACAATGAAACAGTACATTCCATGTGCAGAGGGGAATGAAGCTCATTCGTCACATGAGACCTCAGGAAAAGGATATAATGACGTTCAGAGCTGGCCTGCATCCCATGAGCAACATTCAAGTTTGCTTTAGCGACTTGATACTGTGGTGGATCCTACAAGAATGGTTTAATCATGTGCTATGCATCGATGTGTAATTGTGTACTGTAAGTCGTTATGTTTAATAGATTGCACTTTATAGTCTTTGCTTTCAAATTGTAAAAAATTAAGAAGAATGGCTTTCCAGAAGCAATGCTGTCAGGCTGTGAGATGTGTTCATTCTGCATATACTTACTGAGAGATAGGTAGAATGTTTTGCTGTTTTGATTTTATTAGGTAACTGTTTTCACCGGGCTTAGTAAGGAAAATATGTTGAAATCCTGATTGCCAACAAACAATTCTGTAATGAGTAACCTTCTCTTCTATCTTTCATTACCAAGCTTCTCTGGAATTTATCTCCTCACAGTGTCAAGGTCACTGTTGACCCCTTCCCTCCTCCTAACTGCACATTCTAGGGATCAGCAGCCTCAACTCAAACTCTCTCACCTTCATGCTAGGCCTCAGGATGCTCGTAGTCAGCATCCATTTGTAACTGCAGTCCAGACTTCCAGGCCACCGTTCTGATCTAAACCTTAAATATCATAATTACCCAAGTACAGGCTGTGGGATTCTTTCCTCTGTCTGGTACTTCTTATCCTCTTTTCCTAAGCTGAGTTCTTCCACCAGCATCTGTAAATTGTTGACGCTCACATTATTCTTTCTAAACTGAACTTCTCCTTTGAGTCCCAGATAGTTTGCATTAGTATAGCCATTAGTATCACAAAGTCACCTGGGACTCACAAAGATCACAGTAGAAATTCTGACCTTTGACCTGGAACCCACTGCTTTACCAGGATTTCCCACCTGAGTTAATGAACCACCAATCATTAAACTGTCCAAACTTGAACTATTTGGATTATTCTAAACACTTCATTAAGATTGTATCCACTGTGATGACTAATTATGTGGGTCAGCTTGACAGGACTACAAGAGGCCCATGTGTGTTGTCAAACTGCAATCTGAGTGTGTCTCAGAGGTCATTTGTTTATGGTATTAGTAAGTAAAATGACTAAGGTTAACAGATTGTTTTTTCATAACTAGAGGTCTCATTCAGTTACGTGAAGACATAGAACCAAAGACTGCCCTCCTGTAGCTGAGAATGGCCCTATTCTTAACTGCCTTGAGCTGAGGTTTCAGTTTGTCCATGGCTTCAAGATGGTGACCATTTAAGGTGGATCTGTGACATTGGATGTCCAGAATTCTGGCCATATATCTTGTATATTATAGGCCTCCATAATCACATGACTCAACTCCTTTTAATAAATCTTTATACACATACACACACACACACACACACACACACATGCATGCACACGCACATGCACCCACATAAACACTATGAACTACAAACACAGAATTTATGTACCCTATTGGCTTTAACTAATGAAACCTGACAACCACATCCAGTTTATTACTAATCACAATTGATCTTCCAGCCTGTAAAAACCTTAGTCGTTGAGTCACATTGTCTCCATTCACTTATTGGAGCAGAGTCCCATCTTTACAGTTGCAAATGATGTACAAGCTGTGGTTTGTGTGTGCTCTGCTCTCTGTTGCTAACTGGAGGGCATTTTTTTAGACACTGCTCTCTCTGGTTCTCATACCACTTCAACACCTCTACCCTTCTCAGGTCATAAGATACTCAAGGCTTTCTATTAGTTTTAGAGTAAACAAATTCCTGAATATAACCCACAGGGCTGCATGTAGCTGTGTGCTCTTCTCCAGCTTCGCTTTCCTTCACTCCCTCATATGCTGTGTTAGCACAGACCATGCTGAGTATTTTGCAGTTCTAGGATGGGTGTTCTTAGATGGGTCTCTCAAGGGCTTTGTGGTTCAGATCCTTCTGCTATTCTGTGTTCACATTGCATCTGTGGTGTACCCAGAAAAGGATGATGGATGTCTACCAGAAGAGAAGCAATGATGTTGTGTAATCTGTAGGACTTTAACAAGAATTGCAAAGCCCCACATGGTAGTGCCCTTCATATTACTACCTTGGCAGTATCAATTCCAGACAATGTCTTCTTTAAGTAATTATTTTATCTAAACTCTTAACAATTGATTATAATTACAAATGGGTTGTAATATTTAGGCATACATCAAATCACTATTGCTTAAAATATCCTTTGAAAGGTATTATATTCTGTTTAGAGGTTGAATTGGAGAACTCCAAATTCCATAGTCAGTCCTTGACATGGACTCAGCTGCACACAACTGTTTAAATGTCAAGTGTGTGTTCGCTCATGGTCACTATGTGGCATGACTCAGATGCAGGCTGTCTCAAGTCCAGAACACCACATTTCTACAATAAGGAGCGTATGCCAAAATAGCAATGAGAGAACAAAGACTCTGAAAGAAACTACTTGAGCTGCTGCAGTCTTGCGATCTGTCCTGATGCTTGGACTTTGAATTTTCTTTTAAATGTTCAAATAGAATGATAACACAAGCAGCGAATTCTATTTTCTGTTTGATAAGAATAAATTTAATTCCTAAAATAATTTTCATATTTTTATAATTCAATTTAATTCATAAAATTAATTTTAGTAATGTCTTTAAAATTAAAGCATAACTGTTATTGTAATTGCTAATACTTACTTCCTCCATATTATTTTAAATAGGCTTGTTATGTGAATAAGAGATGCTTTTAGAAGTCATCCATTTGAGGGCACAAGACTGTAGATACAGCTCAATGGTAGATTCTTGCATAGCCTGAAAAAGACTCTGAGATGGATCTCAGAACTTTAAAAGAAAATCCATGTCTGGTATTTAGTCTTTGCCACTTTGTTATTATGCTTCTGTTCTCTGGAGTTTTGAATTTTAGTTATGATTTGAATTTACTAATGTGATTATGCAATTCATAACTGAACTCTTGGCTAAAGTAAAACTGTTTCAGAGAATTGAAGTAGTATATATTGTTTTATCCACCACTGCTTTTTCAGAACCTAGCTCAATGCTACCACAGAGCAAGTATTGAGTAAATGTCTGCCAAATGAATGGTGCGTGAACAGGGTGGGGATTCAACCTAAGGCTCCCTAGCTCTAAAGCCAATTGTAACCATTGTGCCTTACTGTCTTACAGTGTTCCTTTTCACTTGCTACCAATGAAAGGGCATTCAACTGTAGGACATTATTAATAATGATTATAAACATCCTTCGTATTTTTCATTAGGAGACACAGAAATGGCAGGGAAATGATAGGGCATGGAATGGAGAAGTGCACCATAATAGGGATCTCATTCTTGTAAACATACTCTAAAATCCGGGACAGAGGCTTACCAATGTAGTGCAATTAAATGGAAGGCACTCATTCCAACACTTACCCATTTAAATTAAGGAAAAATATGAGCTATGCCAGATGTATGCAGACTCAGAATAGAAGCTCTCATGTGTAAATAATATACTTTGCTTGATTTTTGAGGTTTTATGTAAACAAATTGCTGTTGTAAAATGCATTTGTGAGAATTTACCAGAGGGATATCTTCAGTAATCTGTCTTGTAAAAGTGGATTCTAATAGAAATTATTCCAAAAACAGAATACTCAAATTTTAACCTCAGAAACATGCATGGAATATATATTTTCTTCTGTCTTTTTGCCAACTACTTACAATCACAACATAATAAAACTATGTATTAAACAGTAAGCAAATCATGCACAAAAAGTGTATCTTTATGTGTGTATCTGTATCTATGTTCACATATGGGGGAAGTGTGCATGTGAGTATGTGCAGAGTTCTACTGTCTTTTTTTATGTGATGTTGACTTGCTTTATGAGACATGTTGTCTCACTGTCCTGGAATTCACCAAGTAAACTAGGCTGGCTGGCCAGTGAGCCCCAGGGATCCAGCTGTCTCTGCCTCTTCAGCACTGCGATTACAAGAGACCACCAGATGTGTGTGTACTGGGTATCAAACTCCAGTAATCATTCTTGCAAAGCAAGCTCTTCAGTAACTGAACTACATGGAACTATTTCCATAGCTCCATAAAATTGTTTATTAGGATACACATATGCAGGAGCACATATGTGTGTATGTGTCCATTTAGCAAAACATGCGTAGTAGGTCTCCAGCCCTCACCATATGACCTGTGACCTTTCATCCATAGGGTTTTCACTGGGTTTATAGTAATAGGCATCAATTCCCTCCCACAAAGCAGGCCCCAGATCCAGTCAGAAAGCACCTGTTTACTCCCCAAACAGTAATGACAATATTGTCAGTAAAAGCTTGGTGTTCTAATCAGCAGAAAAGAAGCTTCCAATACAATTTCACCTTCATTTTTATGTTCTGTATTCAAAGTGGATAATATCTTCAGCAATAGGGTCTTACAACATAGTTCCAGAAATAACCAGAAGCAATAATCATAGCTTGCTTTGGCCTTGTTTTGTACAAAAACTTTTAGATTTGTTTTATTTTTATTTGTGTGAATATTTCATTATATATGTATGTATGTATGTATGTATGTGTGTATGTATGTACATGCCTACTGTCTTAAGGGGTCCAAGGAGGGTGTTAAATGCCCTGGAACTGAAATCAGATGCTTGCAAGACATCATGTGAATGCAGGGGACCAAACCTCATCTGTGGAAACAAGTGCTTTTAACTTTTGAGGCAGGTCTCCATCCTTAGGTTGTGTTCTTTTACAGTCCTCTGGAGCCACCATGGAACCTCTGGGGTCAAAACTCTTAGGGAAGATAGATGCAGTTCCATGTTTCTCAGGTGACTCTAGTTTGGTGAAGTAAACAGAAACTAGCCATCCTGATACGGATTTTTCATACAGTCTTAGTCTTTATTAATCCTGTTCCCCTTTCTTGTTTAGTTTTGATTCGATATTTTCACTCCACTATACTTATCCACATCTGAAACTTCCTAGGCCAGTGATTTTACTTTCATGAACCTGTGGCACCCTATGTTATATAGGAATTTCTGATCCTGTTCATAGAGAATACGCATAGATGTCAAACACTAATAAGAACCCATGTGCAGGTAGACAAGGAATGAGAGTTAGTAGATGGTGATGAAAGAGGAGTTAAAGAGGAGTAATGGGGTAGGAAAAGGATAATGGGGATAGGTGGGTAGGCTAGAGAAAGGAATATGTGGGATAAGTAAAGTCATTTCAGAAGAGCCATAGGAAAACCAGCTACCATACATACTTCTTAAAATATGTAAATATTACACACACACACAAACACACACACACACACATATTGATCTGTAACGAGGCACCTTTTCTAGATACTACAAGCTAACATATGAAGAGTCTAGACCCGGGAATAGTTACTTCCTTTGGAATTTGTGGCCAATGATATCCCTTAGACAACTAAATTATGCAGGCTGTTGCTATTGATCTTGTTATCCTCCATAATCTCACACTAAAACCCCACTGTTGAACATACCACACACTTGATCTTAGAACACAGAAAAACTAAACTAGAAGCTACATCTATATTGATTTGCTTTTATGGGGCTAGAATGTGCTATCCATGCTACCAGAGGAGAAAATAATCATTAGTTTTACCCACCTTGTGAAATCTGTGAACTACGATAATGACTGCGATATAATCTCACTGGTCCAACAGTGACAGGAGTGTCGTGAGAGTAACCACACACTTTCTGACTGGATTTAGGGTCCATTCCACAAGCTGACACTCACACTGATTACTGGGGCCAAGAACTTATAGACAGGTCATAAGGTCTTTACTGTTATTCACCTAAATGAGTATAATATTAAGCTGATTTATTGTTATACCCATAGATTTGCGACTCTCTCAGTCACAATCAGAGAAGCTTTTATTGAAGAGGTGGTGATGAATACAGATATGCACAGCTCGTCAAGGTTCAGAGAGTAAGTTTGGAATGCTCAGCCTTACATGTAACACTATTGTATACTCTATTCTCCCAAAGCTTAGTAATCATGTATAAGAGAGAGCTGAAAATTCTACAAGCAAGAGATAGTAGAATATCATAAGAAAATAATGTTTTCTAGACACAGCAAGGCAGTTGCACATATGAAATCACAGTGAGTATGACAACATGTTCAATATCTGCTCAAAATCAAGGCTGACAAAAATTCCAGGGCGGTGAGTGGAGTGGGCACAAAATCCCACCCTTAGCTCAGGAGCGATTGAAAATTGATAGCTGCCAGGAAAGGGAGCAACAGTTTTCTTTAAGGATATAGCCCTGGTAGGTTCGCCATGCTGTAATGAGAGTACAGTACGCAGCACAAGTTGGATGGGATCAGTTTAAAAAGACGGGTGGGGTAGATGTTGGATTTGTACTTAATGTGACAACTTAGTAGTTTATTCTGGCTTTCCTGTTCGGTTTTATTATTAAGTCAGTGATGCTGGTCTAAACCAACTCTGTATGGCTCTGTTACTTACCCTTTGCTTGTTAGCTAAATCATTCATTGTTATGAGGGTGACTTTTGCTTGATATTGATTTTCAAGACATTTTTAGTCTAGGGGCTGCTAAGGGGGTTCAGCGGACACTTCTTCAGGACCATTCCAGAATGAGTTGACATTGTTTTCACTTCCTCAAAGAGTCTGTATTAATATAAATGTCATGCTAGAATTCACCAGTGATACAATCAATCTGATACTGGGCTTCCCTGTGAGAACATATTTATTACCACCCCAGACTACTTGGTTTGTGTAAGTTAATTTCAAGTTTTCTTGTTCCTGGGTCAGTTTGGCTCTACATATATGTTTTAAAGTTTGTCTTTTTCTAAGGCAAATTTATTTTAACTATGGTTTATTTTATTATGTTTTAAATATTTATTTACAAGTACACTGTTGCTGTTTCAGACACATCAGAAGAGGGATTTCATTGCAGATGGTTGTGAGCCACCACGTGGTGACTGGTATTTGAACTCGGGACCTCTGGAAGAGCAGGCAGTGCTCTTACCCTATGAGCCATCTTTCCAGCCCCCTTCACTGTGTTTTAAACTGTATGTTTTTTTTTTCTTTTTTCTGTGTTTGTTTTTTTCCAGACAGGATTTTTCTGTATAGCCCTGGCTGCCTTTGAACTCACTCTGGTCACTCTGTAGTCCAGGCTGGCCTCTATCTCAAAGATCTATCTGCCTCTGGCTCTTGAGTGTCCGTTTAAAAGTATGTGCCACAACCACCCGATGTATGATATTTTCAAAATATTCATAATTACATATTATATATGAAGCAGTGTATAGTAATTATACACAAAAATGTGTGAAGTGTGATTGCTATAAGTATTTTGAACCTTAGAACTTGTAATTGTTATAAGGTACTGAGTACAGTTATTTTTGTCTAAGAGTTAATGTCATACTCTCTTACACTTGCTACATGAAGTTCAACCCATTTTGTAAGTGATAACTTTTCAGTTCTTTTATTTATTCATTTACTTATTTATTTGTTTGTTTTGCTTTTCACACTTTTTGTTTAATTATATAGTTTCTGGGAAATATGTCACTTCATTAGATTTGTAGTTTAATTTGCTCTTAAAATGTATAGCCATATAATCTTAAGATGAAGCCCTTATTATAAAATATTTTAAAATAATAGATTTAATGGTGATATAATAACTATAATGCTAATGAAATTTTGGTCAATTGTTGATCATTTGTATTTTGTTTTTATACCAAAAATTTACCACATTTCTTCCTTTTTAATCAATCATGTGGGTAAGGAAATTGAGCTATATCAAGACAAAGCAACTTTCAAAGTTAAATGCTGAGACATGATAGTATAATTTAATAATTACATAATAACAATTTAATAAAATAGTTTAATAATTGTTATTTAATTTGTACTTAGTATTTAATTTTATAGTTAATATATTGCCCACAGTACAGGCTATTTTTAAATTGTTCATATAAAGTGTAAAAAAATTAATTGGTAACATAAAGTAGTTAAAGTACTAAAAACAAAAAGTCCACTGACCCTTAATCTCTCAAAGTTTTAAAGTTCTGTAAGTCATGATTTTAAGGAAAAGAAGTGTTTGTTTTTAAGAACACTTCAAATTACAAAAAACCGCCATCTAGTCAGGAAAATGTGACGCTCATATCATCAGTCTTTGAAGTGTTTCATTCACATCCAAACCACATTCACTGCATTCAGGAAATATATTCCATGTGTTGCTGCATGCCAGACAAGATTTATTCACATATATGGAAACTAAATATGACTAAAGTATGTGCATTTAAAACTAAACTACAAAACTTAAAGTTTGATTACTCCAAATCAAACTGTCTTAGACTAATATTTATTTGTAGATTATAATAGTTAGTGTAGAATAGTAATGTTGACTGTTTCCTTACGGGTCATTGTGGATAAATCTGTTGGGCTGTCCTCTATGTCAAAATAAATGATCCTGGGCTAGCCCAGGAATCAAGAAGGGGGAGTTTATTCTCCATCCTCTGAGGCTCTCTCTTGTCCTTGTTGCATGTTGGGGAAAAAAGGAGTAAACTTGAAACTTATAGTAGAAACAAAAAGGAAAGACCTTCAGAGAGCAACCAGAGAGAGAGCCTTGGGAGGCCAGGCTTCCTCATATCTACGAGCACAGGAATAAAGAAAATCATGACTTTACTTTGTAAATGCTTTTGCTTTTGTGTTGTGTTGTTTTGTTTTGTTTTGTTTTTTGTTGTGTTGTGTTGTTAAGCATAAACTTTGGACAGTGTTACACAAAGTCTTTCTTTATCTGTTATTTAGGTCACCTAATCTGATGACCTGAAAAGAAAGGATGACAAGGGTCCTTTCTTCTTCCTTCCTTCCTTCCTTCCTTCCTTCCTTCCTTCCTTCCTTCCTTCCTTCCTTCCTTCCTTCCTTCTGTTTTTTGTTTGTTTGTTTGTTTTCTTTTTGTCTATGCATGATTCTAATTGATAATGTCAGTTAGGTCTTGAAAAGTCTTTGGCCTTATTTTCTTTTAATCTTGTCAAGTTTAAACTTCACCATTTCAGCCAATTTTAGTGTATATGCCTTCCAAAAAAAATGTCCTAACATGCTGACTTTAATTGGGAAAAGTATGTGTGTTTATATATCTGAGAAAATTTACGTCATTCTTATGAACATGTATACTGTGAATTTGTTATCCAATATGGGAATCTCCCTGTGAGCACATTTATTCATTTGGTAAAATGATCACAATAATAAGCATTTCTTTTGAAAACAATTTTTATCTTTAATCAGTTTGTTTTTATTTATGTATGCCTATGCATGTGCCCATGCCCCCTTGTGTGCATGTATTTGAACACCCATGGAGACCAGAAGATACACGTCAGCCTTGGCTTCCTAGAAAGTTCTAGTCAGCCTAGACTATTTGTGACCTTCTCTCAAAAAGCCTACAGGGTCTGGTGGAGTGACTCAGTGGGTAAAGCCTTTGCTGCATAAGAATAAGGAGAGAAATTCAGATCTCTGACCCTTTTTGAAAAGCCAAAAGCCCCATTCCTGAGTAGTATCATGAAACAGGGAGATCTCAGGGACTCATTGGCTATCTAGTCTAGCTAAACTAATAAGTCTCAGGCTCTTTAATAAACCCTATATTAAAAATGAAGTACAAAAGCATATTCTAGAAATAAGAGGATTTAAACCTTTATTATTTACTCCGTCAAGGTAACTCTTTCGTCAGAAATATACCCCATGGAAAAACAAAACAGACTAACAGAATGATTTGAAGACTCACTTGATGTCTAAGCCACCGAGACTTACCAGCCTTACTCTCCCTGCTTCGAAAGGATGGGATGGCAATGCTTCTTAAAGTGTGTGCAACCCTTGCATTCCTTGCTGGAGAGATCAATTCTGCTTCAGAATGCCTGGCTCCCAAGAAGCCTTCTTAGCAACTCTCCCTGTGTTGTTGTAACTCTATGACCCACATTCCCAATAGCAGCAGTTTTCTAACCCATGGCAGGGTCACAAACACTCTCCTAGACATTCAGATGGAAGTTAGAGGAGGGTGAATGTAGTATAATCACTGCAGTATAAGTAACTGCAGTGAGCAGTGAGAGTATGGATGAGAAACGGGTATATAGTATGTTTGTACGTGTGGGGGGTGTGTGTGCTTTGCATGTGTTTGTGGGATTAGGTGATATGTGGTATGTCTGTACTATGTGTGTGGGATGAGTGTATACTCTACTCTATGTACGGTGTCTGTATATATGAACATATGTATGATTTATGTACCGTATGTGTGTGTGTGTGGTCAGGGAGCACCCTACTTCCTTGGGGTCTATGGGAGACCATTCTGGGTCACTACACATAAGTCCAATTGTGTGAATGAACAGTCCTTCAAGTATTGTCATTTTTATACTGCTGTTAAGACTAGGGAGTAGCATTCTATTCAATGCCATCGTTGAGTAAAGGGAAATTCATTGCCAACTGCCTTTTCTTTTTTCTGAATCCTTTCCCAGCGTGCTAGGATAGGAATCTGGGTTTCATGGGTACTCTGGGACTTACACAGGCCTAGAGCGAACTGGTGAGGCCAGGATGACCTCAAATTTCTCTGCCTCACTATTGCCTTTGCTCCTGGTTCTTGTTCCTTTTCTATCTGTAATTTCCTCCTTACATGATTTTTTCCTTTGTACCTCCTTTTATTATCCCAGATCACTTTCTTAACTTGATAAGACCCTCTGATATTAAATGCTAATTGCTATTTATCTTACACTCATCAACTTATGCAATGATTCAGTACACTTTTTATTATTAGATATTTTCTTTATTTACATTTCAAATGTTATCCCTGTTCCTTGTTTCCCCTCTGAAAACCCCTTCCCCCTGTACCCTCCCCCCTGCTCACCAACCCACCCACTCCTGCTTCCTGGCCCTGGCATTCCCTATACTAGGGAATAGAACCTTTACAGGACCAAGGGCCTTTCCTGCCATTGATGACCAACTAGGCCATCCTCTGCTACATATGCAGCTAAAGCCAAGAGTCCCATCATGTNTTTTCTTTGATTGATGGTTTAGTCCCAGGGAGCTCAAGCCACTATTTAAGGAGTTGTATGAAGCAGCTGGCTTCAGCTTTAATAAGCAGAAAGGTCTCTCTGTGAGTTCAGCTTTAATAAGCAGAAAGGTCTCTCTGTGAGTTCAAGGCCAGCCTGGTACATGAGTTCCAGACCAGAGAGGGCTAAATATTGATCTATGGAAAGTAAGTAAGCAAACAAGCAAAAGAGAGGGGAAGCGGAGGGGGGACAGAAGGACGGAGGGAGGGGGGAGAGGGAGAGGGAGAGGGAGAGGGAGAGGGAGAGGGAGAGGGAGAGGGAGAGGGAGAGGGAGAGGGAGAGGGAGAGGGAGAGGGAGAGAAAAAAATCTTAGATAAAATTTCAGGGGAAAAAACATTCCAAAAGAAAGACATGTTCAAGCATATTTGGAAAAGTTTGAATTCTTCATAAAGATTCATGTTTATAAAATCTTTTACTTCCTATTATTCTAAACACATCATAAATACTTGCTGCTCTTAGATGTCTGACTTCAACATGATGCATGCCTCCCATTCAGTGTCTAAGTCACTGTGTTGACTGCCAAGCTCACCCACAAGGACTGGAAAACATACACACACTAGCATCTGGTAGGAATTAGCAGTCCCCACTGTGACACATCGCAAACAGGAGTGAAAGGAGAAGGGCTCACTTCTGTAGGTCCCAAGTATCTCCTTCAGTCTAAACAGAGGCTGTCTCCTGAAAGTCCACCCTGAGCTCCCTGCCCACGACTAATTGAGCCACCACACGCAGGGCCAGGAAAATAAAATAAAAAATTGATCCAGATTGCAAGCATTTCTTTCCACAGCAAATTTCTGATTTAAAACCTTGAAGCCACAACTGAATTTCACCTGTAGTGGCTGTTTATCTATACCCAGGATGTAGAGATGTGTTTATTTCAAGAACAGCACAGAACTTTGGAAGCCCGGGCCTTTAGCTTGAATTGAGTGATGGCCTGAATTGATGTTTGGGAACACAGTCAATTTGTAAATTACAGAATCACACAGTCCATTATTTTCTCCTGCCTTTCTGTAGAGAGGGCAGGCCACTGTCCGTAGTGAAGTGCTATGAGCTGATGGAAGCTTCGCCAAGGCAAAGGTTCAAGATGGTAATCCTGGTGGCCCAGGCCAATGCTTCCTTAACGCATATCACCAGACTCCAGGAAATCTGCTTAGCAGATAACGTCTTGCCCAGTCCTGCAGCAGCTCTTTAGCTTCCCTAAAGAGAGGAAGATAAAATGACATGGCACAAACAAGTATGAGGAAAACATTTGGCAGACAGGACACTGAGGCAGATAACACAAAACAATAAATTTTCATAGTCATTTTTACTGATGTACTGTTTGACACTATGCCCTTTTTTGCCCTGTGTCCCACCTCATATCTGCTTCTCTTAGAGAATTGCTTGGAGCAGGAAAATGGTCCTCATTTATTTAAAATGAATCTTCTTTAAAAGTAAAAATCAGGAATCCAGTTTTTCCTTTCACAAATGCCTTACCTCTCTTCTGTATGTGTGTCTACATTCTCTGTCATCACACTGCAACAGAAATCATTACTGTGTGCCATGAAATGAGGGGCTTAGCTCCTTTCTGAGACTTTGAAATAATTCAACCAAGATTTTATCATCCCCATCTTATATATTGATGT
Organism: Mus pahari; assembly: GCF_900095145.1. NCBI lineage: Eukaryota > Metazoa > Chordata > Mammalia > Rodentia > Muridae > Mus > Mus pahari. The sequence goes on along the minus strand of NC_034595.1, from coordinate 29,148,399 downwards.
TTAATTTGTTAAAAGTAACTGACATTGGTGATTTAACTCTCACCTACTTTTGTCATTCATTTAATTTTTGGAAGAAATTATGTGTGTTAAAGTGAATAGTTTTTTTAACACATCAATTTTTATCCATTTCAAACCATGTACAATAGAGAATCTAAATTGTCATTTTCATTCTATAAATAAACATCCAAAATAAAAACAGAGAATTGGTGAGGACCACAGAACAGCTAGACCACCCGTGAAAGGGTCAGTCTGTCCCTTGGTTTTCTCTATTACCACCTATAAGTAGTTGTCCTTATCTTCCTTCTTTGCCTCAAAGGGAAGGAAACTTCTGAGGCTCTCCTATGATTATTTTCAAAGAAATTTACAAGAGACCAGGAGGCAACATGTCTACATATAAAAGAGAATATGAGTAAATGTAGAATAAACCATTTTAAAGTACTAAAGTCATACCTGTAAATTGATAGTGGGCAGTAAAAAAATTCCCAAAGAGGGAATGTAGTTCAGGAGATAAAATGAAGATAGACTCATGAGCAAGAATACAAAGCAACAATAATGGCCACCAACCCTTTCTGCCAGTAAAGCCTAACATCTCCCTGAATATGCATCCCATGCCTCTTGTTTGTATGCCATTTCACAGTTTTCACAATGTGATTAGCACATTATTTTCTTCCTTTCTACTAAGATTATATAGTAGCAGGGAACTGGGGCTCTGTTGTGAGTTCTAGAAATGGTGTAAGAATTTAAAAAAAACAACTCAGAAGGAAATTTAAGGAGCATTTTATTGAAAAGAAATCAGTACAGCAGAAAAGGTAAAAAAATCACGGTTGCCACTTGAAAGAGGAAGACAGAAGAGAGAAAGTCTTTTGGAGTTTGGCATGGAGACCAGCAAGCACCCACAGAAATGCTAGAACATTCAAAAAAAAAAAAAAAAAAAAAAAAAAGCCCAGTGTTGAAAGCATCTTTGGTTGATATCAGGAAAAGACAGCTAAAGAAGGAAATGGGAAAGCTACTGGTTTTGAGCGGTAAGCAATTTCCTGAAAGGGCTTTTCTAGGGAATAGGTTCTTTATCTCATTGGGGAGATAGTTATTGTTCTCATCCCTTTAGCAAGTCTTGGAATAAACCAGCTTTCCTAGGGGTGGCATGGTCTAGTTTCCCGGTGACGTTTAGGTCCAGCTGCATTAACTCTTAAGGAAGAATACCATGTTATGTTCCATAATTTAGGATAATCAGCATGTGTTGGCTCTACCCAGGACCAGGGGCAGAACTCAATTCTTTCTTCAATCGAGGAAGAAGTAATTTTCTCTTTGGTCTCAACAAAGCTCAGATACGCTTTTCTTTTCCTGTGGTATTTCAAGTCCGAAGTTATTTTTCTAGCGTTACCAGGGGAACGGCACAAGTCAAAGTATAGATGACAGGGGGCTCCATCCACAATGGCTTCCAAGCCTGCTAATGTCTGCCTAGAAACCTTAATAGCATGATGACAGCAGTACTATTCTCCTGTAAAGAAACTAGTTTGAGAGCCCAGGCTAGAGAAGCATTAAGAGCAATTACTGGTATTACAGAGAAACCAGGTTCAGTTCCCAGCACCCACATGCTAGCTCACAATCTTCTGTAACTGCAGTTCCAATGGATCCTACATTCTCCTTGCATACAAGGCATTCATGTGGTACATATACATAAATGCAGGCAAACACTAATACACCTAGACTAAAATAATATATCCACAAGTGTGCGTGCTTGCACACACACACACACACACACACACACACACACACACACCCTCACACACATTTGGAAGGTTTTATGCCAGAACCAAACTTCATACAGTAAGTAAAGAAAGATAAATCTAATATTTTCTTATCCAACTCAGAATTCTTCCCATCAGTGTGCACCGTCGCAGATTGCTGACCTTTCACACAATTTACAGAAGAATCTCCTTCCATCCACGTGGCTAAGCCTCCTCATCGGGGCTTCCATACGACACTGCTCAGAAAAATGCTGAGGTCATCCTTTCACTAGGAAACTCTTTCTGTCATGTTTGTAGGGGCTAAGAATCTTAGACCAAGATATTACTGTTTGCTGTGGTATTTATTATTTGGTTTGGTTTTCCCTCCTTAATGAAAACGTAGGCCAGATCAGACCGGATTAAAAGAAGGCAAATGTAGGTTTCTTAGGGTCTGATCCCAGGTACGTTCATCAGTCCCAGTGAATGGGGCTGAGGAAGGAAGTCTTGCACCCAGGCTAAGATGGGGAGATTTTATAGGACTTAGGTGTGCTGTCAGCCAGGGGCTAGGACTGTACACAAGTATGGTCAAAAGCTAAGTTGCTTGGGAGGGCCCTTGGACAGGCTGGTCATGTTAGAAATGTAGGGTACATTTCTACTGCCAGAAAGGCAGAAGTAGGCTTTTGGAGCCATTTGTCCAGAGTTTTCCCAGTGAGGGCCAAGTAGGGGGAAGGAGGGCAGACGGAGTTTCTCACCTTGTACAGGGGTAAGCAGGGGTTCCAGCTGATGGGTGGGTGGCTAGGTGACGTTCATTATTTTTCCTCCTCTATAGAAGACAAAGTACCTTCTAGCACCATGAACACTATTCAGTATTGATGAAGCTTCTACCTGGGTATTAGCTCAATTGGTAAATGATTAATAATAATAATAATAATAATAATAATAATAATAATAATAATAACAATGTTGAAAAAGTAAGTTGTCTTTAGCAGTAAGCTCTTACCATGAGACTGTGGAGAGGAATAAAAAGTCTTGGTAATGACCTGTTATGTTTTGGGAGAGGACCTGTGGACAGATCCCTTTTGTCAGTGACTCAATAAGATGCAATCTATTCTTGACACTTGGATGTTGCTAGCATAAGTATGATCTTTCCCATTATTCGTTGACTTTATCAAATTTTTCTTCATATCACATATGTATTTATTTTAGAATTTTAGAAATTTTCTATCGTAGAAGGTGTCCATATGGTCAAAGAAACAATTTTATGTAGCATCATTTAATTCATTTCAGATAACTGCAAAACAATATCCAACCAACCAAGTTATGTTTCTTGACCTGAAAGAAAACTTACAAATCATAGATCAGGGTTTCTCTCTCTCTCTCTCTCTCTCTCTCTCTCTCTCTCTCTCTCTCTCTCTCACACACACACACACACACACACACACAGAGAGTCAGAGAAACAGAAACAGAGAGAGACAGAGATTAGATTTATCATTTTATTAACATATTTCTGATTAAAAAACAACCCTGAATGTGCATGTACAGTATATACTATCAAAGAACTACAGGAGATGTTTTATGTGCCCAAAGGATGCTTTAGTGGCACACAACCTAATCAAACTCTTCTATAATCTTTCTGGGAGTTACATGCACACAGGCCAATTGCATCATGAAATTAAACCTAAAGCTATTCAAGTCACAGGGGCTCTGGGGTGACATTATCTTAAGAGCACCAGCTCTTCATTACTCTATTTCCAAAGTAAACCCATTTATTACCTTTGCCCTCAGCATTTGCTCATGGTATTAACCAGTTCCTAAATTTTTACAAAAGTTATATATCGGGCTGTGATTCTTTATAATGAAATTTCATTCATCACTGAGCTGGGTAAAATTCTTAGCGTTCCATGTGCTATTTTAAGCTACTTTAAGTTTGAATATAATTTCTGTCATCTATATTATTTTCAGCAAATGAACAAACCATGAATGTGGACTGTTCTACTATATTATTTTAAGCTTAATGCTATTAGAGACTATTGTGCTTCAAGACAATGGCAATCATGTCGCACAGCCGATTCTGAAGGCAATAGGAAATTGAGAAAGTGCTTTAATAAACAGATGCTTCCTCTGCCTTTTGAAGGAAAAAAATCACATTTATTTGACCAGGTTTTCCCCATATAACACAATCTGCATGTTTTATCAGGCAACTGTTTCCCACAGTTTATTCACTTAAATGAAATCACTCCCTCGAACAGAAAGAGCCTCTGCTTCGCTCCCTATCCGCACTGATGTGTGGAGTGGGGCTGAACAGAGGAAGAGGCCACAATCCAACAAGTACCTAGGGTGTAGAAGAGGAAAGGCTGCTTGGGGTAGCTCTCAAGTGTTTAGAATGTTTGCAAGAGCAAACTACAGAGGGCAGCAAATATTAACAGGCTCTTCAGACAAGGCTGAAGCCAAGAAGTTCAGGCTGCTCCACCTGCCCCTGGTGAGAAATTCTCAATGTTCCTGTGAATTGTATCCTTCTGTAGCTTTACTTACAAGGTACACAAAGGTAAACCACCAAGACCACCTGCCCACGGGATGGATCCCACTCATCTTTTCAGAGTAAACTCTTTCATCATCAGTATACGTCATTGACTTCCTCCAGTTCTGCAAACAAGCCTGATATGCTGAAGTGGCATTGATTAAAAACTCTGGGATCATCGCGACACTGAAGTGAGTGCAGGGTCCCGGAACTGCACACACACAAGGTAAACAGTGAGCCGCAAAGGGCATCATATCCACTCTCCACTGCATTTACCCAGAGCAAGCAGAGGCTGTGGACGGCGCTGAAAAGACTACTTAAGTATTTTCCTGAAGATATTCCTCTATTTCAAATACTTGGTGCATTCAAAATCAAATTTGATATTGCTGAATTTCCCAGTGAAATTCTAAGTGTGTTTTTTAAATTGCCCGAGAAAATGGAAGCACATTACCCATTAACAATGCTGAATTTGACTTCTGTTTTTATTTCTCAAAATGAGAAAAATGAAGAATTATAGAAAATTTCAAAAGGCTCTGCTCTCATCTAGTGTGTCTTATTATAAAGTAGAATCTCTTAGAGGCTTGAGTGCCACCTCATCATTGTTTAGGAGTTCTGAAAAGCAGAAAAGATAACATCTCTATGCCTTTGCCCACCTTAGCTCTCTGCAGCATAAGGACCAGGGACTGGTACTGTTACAGTCACTAACAACATGTAGGACCCTATAAACGAATGAAAAGCACACGGTGAATGCATTTCCAGATTAATGAGCCAAATTTGGGGGACAACTGGTCAAAGCCAGAAGCCAGAGCTGAACTTGAGAGCCAAGTAAGAGGATTTGCTGACGTCTGGCTTCCAGCACCAGGTCCTCCATGGTCTCCTGGCTCGGTTCCTTTGTTACTGCTCTCCGTGTTATCAGGCTGTCTTCACTCTGCCCTTGGCCAACTGCTTAACTCTGCTCCCAGTGAAATACTAGAAATAAACAGCAAAACACAGGAGATGTGAAAAAGCAAACTAAACACCCTTGAGTCCGTCAAACCAGCATAAGTCAATGCCAATGTTTCATTTTACCTTAGAATTTTCTTTCCTCTTTCAAATACAATTTTCAAGTTTGATCGTATTACATATATTCAGTAAGCATGCATTATTGAGTCCCCAGTCCGGTAGGTTTTTCATTCACTAGGGACATCACTACATCAGGGCTACATCATAACGAAACATAAGAACACTGGGCACAGGTCATATGAACTCACATACAGACTCTATCCTTCCCAAGCCCCAATCCTGACTCTATCAGAAAACAATGACTTCTGTTTTTATATAAATCATATGATATTCAATTTTGGGGAATACCATTTCTCAACCTCATGGTTGTAAGAGACATCAATGCAGTTGCATGGACCTGTAGATGGATAACTTTTTTGCTGCAAGGTGTTCTGTTCTTGAATGTTTCTAATATAGTTTACCAAATAAAATAATAGGCAGGCATAATGTATATGACTGATTTTACTATTTTTACATATGTTCTTATATTAAAAGTAAATATATATGCCACATAAAACTATTGTGTTTTTAATTTTACATATAGTATTTAACCATATGTACATCATTTGATGTGTGTTTCTCTCCCGCACTATGTCACAGATGTGTTTTCTACTATGATGTATCATTTTATTTCACACTGGATGGACCTCATGGTTGTATTGAATATTACATCCTTTTTTCTCCCTACCGAGTCCAAAAAGACTAACATTGCCATTGACTCAATCCTATGTAGAACTTGATCAATATTTTCAATGTTTTATTTTAATGACAAGTATTCATAAGAGATATTATATAATATTAATATTTATTTCTACACTGCCAGTATTTAACTGTTGGAAAATGTTTATGACATAAACGAATACATCGGGTGACTTCTACCTTTAACAAACTGGTTTGGAATCACTAAAGATGCTAATAGTGTGCTTATTCTCCCACACTGCTTGTCTCCTGTGATTGGAAGATGGTCCTTGCCTTAATAGAGAAGTCACATGCCAGAATACAACAGGTTCTTCATTGGGCCAGACAAAAATTCCTATCCAACAGGTTCTGCATTGGTCCAGACAAAATTCCTCTCACAAATCAAGAAATACAAGAACCTATGTAGAGAGAAATACTGAATTCTGCTGCCCAGGGGACAGAGATCACCAGAGAACCCAATGAAACCCAAGTAGAATTCTATCCCTTGTTTTCCATTCCCAAAACTCAGAATCAAGAAAAAAAAAAAAAGTAAGGGAGAAGAAAAGAGAGAGAGATGAGGAAGAAGCAGCTTAGAGATAGCATGGTGCTGTTAAGTAGGTGACAGTAATTAAAAAGGTTTCTAACCCACTCACAAGAACAGGCATAAAATCAAGTGAACCACAGCGGGACACTGACTTTGGTCACCACAATTGGATCAGTCTGCCAGCTCTGGAACTGCTGCCTCCCATGGTGGTTTTAAGCTGTCAAGAATGACTGCTATGTCTTAAGCTTTACCTGGAATCCTCTGACTGTTACTAATAAGTGTTTTCTTGATCAGTTTAATGTGTCCCCAGGCCCACAATTGTTTGTGATTCCTAACTCAATGCTGTAAGTAAGAAGAAGGGGGCAGAACACAGGCAATTGTGTGGCTTTCTTACTAAGATAAAATTACTGCTTTACAAAATCATTAGTTGCTAAATAGTACATTACCAACTCAAACATGGGATAAATGATTTTTATATACTAGCATTATTTTTCAAAATCTTCTTTAATGTATGTTAAAGAATGCTTCTCTTTCAAAATAAAATAGTAGGGTAGTGATGTCTAGCGCTACGGGTCAGAGGTGGAATGCTGTTCAAGCATGTGAGGCCCTGGGTTTTTCCCAGATGAGTGAGAGAGACAGAGACAGAGACAGAGACAGAGACAGAGAGACAGCAATAGAAAGAGAGAGAGAGAGAGAGAGAGAGAGAGAGAGAGAGAGAGAGAGAGAGAGAGAGAGAAGGAGGAAGATGATTTAAAACTCAGAGTTTCTAAGTCACTACTGAACTTGTCTGTTCTAGTGCAAAGTTTTCAAGGAAGAATGTTCTTTATCTAAAATGTTTACATTTATTTTGTGTGTGGTGTGGCCAATTCTTTCACAGTATACAGGAGGAGGTTTGAAGAGATCAGAGGACAATTTGCGGGACTCTGTTATCCCCCTACCATGTGGGTTCCAGAGATCAACCTCAGGTTGCCAGGCTTGGTGACAAATGCCTTTGTCTACTGAAGCATCTCACAAACCTTTGACCTTTATGTTAAAAGTAATTCAATTCACTTTGGAAACCCCCACTACTTATTTATACTTTAAAATGATAAAGTTTATCTCATCAGTAATCCTAAAGGCTATTGAACCTGCTCTGTCAAAGGCCCCTTTAGCCAATTTTATCATTGAGACAGGCAGCTGTCAAATGCAGCCCCTTTGTTGTGTCATTTTAATCTGCTTTCACAGTAAAATAACTTATGAAAATAGACAATATAACAATACTGTTCCTCCTCATGTCCAGGATTTCTGGAAAAAGAATCAGCAAAAAAATTATCCACCTACCTACCACAGGATAGAATGCTCTGAAAGCAGTGTCAGATACAATTTAGCATGAAACGAAGATTACTCTAGAAATTGGGATATTCTAAGATATCAGAAAATAGCTGCCTAATGTGGACATAAATTTAACTCCTTTGCATGCAAAGTCTGAGTTGCCCTTCATTTAACATACGCTTTCTCTTTAACCACACAACCTCAGCTTAGACCTAAGAGGTGAGCTGAAGCAATACAATGGTTTGTGTCATTTGTGAGTGAGCCTTCAGGGTGAGGTGGGGAGGGGGTACTCTTGGAACTTGTAAATGTTGGCTAGATCTCTGCCACTTCCATAACCACGTCTCAGATTTGGGTGCAAACAGAGAGGTGTAAGAACTAAAGTCATGTCCTCACTCTCAAGTAGCTGCCATTCTGAAGTTTCTATTCTTAACCCACTTCATATTAAAGACTAGGGAATCTTTTCTCAGACTGAAAGGCAGAAACGCAAAGTCATATATTGCATGTTGCCAATAAGAATCCCATTTATGGCATATTAGTTTGGATCATTCATCTGATTCAAATATTGGCAATGAACCTGGGCTGGGCATGTTACCCATTCATTCATTCATTCATTCATTCATTCAACACTTACATATTATATTGTCTATGCACTTGGAGTCTTGGAAGAAGCCAGGGTTTAAGGACAAATAAGACACATTCATTCAAAAAATAAGTTCACTCATTTACTTCTGCTTCTGTTTCCTTCTAGTAGCTTCAAGTTCACACTGGGATCTTTTGTCCATTTGGAGTTAGCTTTTCTGAAAGTTTATAAATAAGGACCTAACTTAATCATTCTAAATACATGCATACAGTTTCCCCGCAATGTTTGTTTAAGAGGTTAGACCATTTGTTATAGTTCCTCCAGTGTGCATTTGTGCCACATGTTAGACAGCTGTAATATGTGCACTCACCTTTATGTCTTTTATTTGCTCCATTGCTACAAGTGCCTATTTTTGTACCAATATCATGCTGTTCTTAATACTATGACTCTGGAATATAGCTTGCAATCTAGAAAAGTAATCCCTCCAGAAGCCTGCTCGGGATTGCTCTGGCAATCTGGACTCTTTGGCGCTTCCATATGGATTTTATGATTTTTTTTTTCTTTCCTGAGATGAATATGATGAGAGTTTTCATTGGGATTGCATTGAGCTTATAAATTGATTTTTGATAAAATGGTCATTTTCACAATACTAATTCCATCATTTTGTGAGCCTGGGAAGTCTTTCCATCTTCTAGTGTTTTCCTGAGTTTATTTCTCCAGAGATATAAGCTTTTCCCTGTAGAGGGCTCTTACCTCCTTGCTAAGGCTAATGATAGTTGTTATTGTTGCTGTTGATGTGACTGGAAGAGCTTCTGTAACCTATTCCTCAGCCTGCTTGCTTATATTAATACAGAAAGCCAACTGGTTTGTGTATGTTGATTTCGTGTCTTGCCACATGATTTGAAATGTTGAATATTCCTAGAAGTTTTCTGGTGGATTTCTTTTTTTTTTAAAGCTCTTATGTATATTATCAGCTGCAAAAAAGATATTTAAACTTTTTATTTTCATACCTTTAATTTTACTCTCTTGTTTATATTGCTCTTGTTAGTACTTCAAACACTGTAAGGTAAAGAAATGGTTGTAGCGAGCATCTCTGTCTTGTACCTGACTTTAACAGGATTTCAAGATTTCCTCCACTTAGAATGATTTTGTTTATAGGTTTGTTATATATAGAATTTATTGTATTGAGCCATGTTCCCTCTAGTCTTATTCTTTCTAGGAGTTTTATGTTGAGGTACTTCGGGTTTTGTCAAAGGGCTTTTTTTGCATTTTTTGACATGAGCAGGTGCTCATCTTTAAGGCTGTTTATATGGTTTACTATATTCATTGATTTATATATATATATTGACAAATTATTGTATCTCTGGAATGATGCAAACTTGAGAAATGTGGATGATATTTTTTATACATTTGCCTAAAACTTTTTGCATCTATGTTCATTAAGAATGGTAACCTATAGTTTTCTCTTTTTTATTGTATCTTTACTTTGTATTTGGTTTTGGAACTAGAATAGCAATAGCTTCCTAGAATAAGCTTGGGAAAGATCTTTATATTTCTATGTTTTAAGAAGTATTTAAGTATATAATTTAAGAAGTATTAGCTGTGCCTCTTCTTTCAAGTCTGCTAGAATTAAGCTATGAGCCCACCAGGACCAGGGCTCTTTTATATCAGAAAGCTTATTATTATTTTGATCCCCTTGGCTTTTGTTTGTTTGTTTGGTGTGAGAGAGAGAGAAAGAGAGAGAGAGAGAGAGAGAGAGAGAGAGAGAGAGAGAGAGAGAGAGAGAGAGAGAAGTTGTTGATCTCTTCTTTGTTTAAATTTGTTGGTTCAGATGAATCTAGAAATTAATCCATTTATTTTAGTCTTTCTTTCTTCATCAGTATAAGTTATAGTCTTCTCTTATAATAACTTGAATTTCTTTAGTGGATATTTTCTTGTTTCTGGTGAATTTATATCTGTTCATCTCTGATTCTATTTATCTGGAGGTCTTCTCCTTTTGTTTGTTAATTGGGCCAAGGGTATGTTGATCTTGTTAATGTTTTCAATGAAACAGTTCTTAGATTTATTGGCTCTTTGTATTTTGTTGTTGTTTCTATTTTATTGGTTTCTGCTTTGGTTGTTATTATTTCTGTCCACAACTTTAGGGTTTGGTTTGTTCTTTGTTTTCCAGACTCTTCAGTTTTATCGTTATCATGTACTTGTACTCTTTCAGACTTTTTATTGTTGGCATTTAGAATGGTGGATTTTCCTCTAATAGTTGCTTTTAATGTGTACTGCACATTTTTTTGTATCATGTTTTAATTTAATTCAGAAAATTTTAGAGAAACATTGCAATTAAATGACACCATACATCAAAAGGACCTAACGGATATTGACAGAATATTCTGCCTAAATACCAATGACTATAGATTCTACTCAACAGCCCACGGAATTTTCTACAAAATGGACCACATATTGAACACAAATATTTCTCAAAAAAGTACAGAAAAATTTATATAATGCCATGTATCCTATCTGACAATAATTCAATAAAACAGAACCAACAGCAAATAAATCTCTTGTAATCACACACAAAACCATTACTGAATGATAAAAAGTACAAAAAAATGAACTAAGAAATAAAAAAAAAAAATCCCTGGTGTTAAATGTTTTTCATTGTTTTCTTTATCTGAAATCTCTTTGGAGCTCATGCATATCAAACTATTACTGTATCTTGAATGATGCCAATTTGATAAGTGTGGATGATTTTTTAATGCATATATGTTCTTTTTGCTCTTTTTTTATTAGATATTTTCTTCATTTACATTTCAAATGCTATCCCCACAGCCCCCATACCCTTCCCCACCCTGCTCCCCAACCCACTCACTCCTGTTTCCTGGACCTGGCATTCCCCTGTACTGGGGCATATGATCTTTGCAAGACCAAGGGCCTCTCCTGCCATTGATGGCTGACTAGGCCGTCCTCTGCTACATATGCAACTAGACACAGCTCTGGGGGATACTGGTTAGTTCATATTGTTGTTCCACCTACAGGGTTGCAGCCCCCCTTCAGCTCCTTGGGTACTTTCTCTAGTTCCTCCGTTGGGGGCCCTGTGTTCCATCCAATAGCTGACTGTGAACATCCACTTCTGTGTTTGCCAGGCACTGGCATAGCCTCACAAGAGGCTTTTATGACACATCAATGTTTGCAACTGACCAGGTTAGCAAGAGGTTCAGTTTTAAAAGGAAAGTGCAGCAATAAAACATTTTTTTTATAGGAGTCATTTGCTAAAACACCTTTTTGGGGGCCCAGTGGCTAAATCAATTCAGATGTGTGTGTGCAAGTGGGATCTGTGTTGTCTCCTCCTATTTATGTGTAGTAGTCAACACCTCACTGGCACGAGGGCTCTTTAAATTACATTTATTTATTTACTTGCCTGGCTGGCCTGCTTCTTGTGTGTATACATGAATGGACCTGTGTTTGCTACAGCACAAATGTGGAGATCAGAGGAACACTTCTGGGTTAGTTCTGTCCTTCCCTCAGGAGAGTATCATGAAGACCTGTGATAAAACTCAGGTTGTCAGACTTGCTGGCAAGCATCTTTATTAGCTGAGCCATTTCACTGGGTCCTGCATCTTAATGAAGTAGCAATAAGGTAATCTGTGTAGGTTTGTGTTTGATAGTTATCTCAATCCAGGCTATGAGACCTCAAAAAAATTTACAAGATCATCATGAGACACTTTTTTTAACAAAAGAGGCAGCATAGTGTGATGGTTGGGAACATGGATTCTGAAGTCAGACAAATGCATCTCCTAAAGGAAGTCCTGTATTTTGCTAGATTGGTCTAACTTTGGACAAATTGCTTATTCTGTATTTGTGTACCTCATTTACCAACTATGTAGAATGAAAAAAATTACTTTATGAGTTGTTTTATGGGTTAACTAGAGTTGCTTATCCTAAGACTTTTCCTATTGCTGTGACAAAAGAGCTTGGGAAAAAGAAAGAAAGGGGTTATTTTGGTTTGAGGGTAAAACACATGGCAAAGAGTGCATGCAGTAGGAGGGGGAGGCACTTGGTAATGCTGCATCCATAATCAAGAAGCAGAGATCTGTGAATGCCAATGTGCAATGAGCTCCACCCCTCTGTATGCAGCACAAAACCAAAGCCCAGGCACTCCATCCGCAATGGTCAAGTCTTCCCACATCAAGTAACCCAGTCAAATTAATCTCCCACAAGCATGCGCAAATACCCACCTTCCAGATGACTCTAAAGCTAATCAAGTGAAAAATTGAGATTAACCATCAGGAACGCATGTATTTCAGCATCTAGTACATTTTAAGGTTATAACAGTGTTTTTCAGGCAACAACAAAACATTTATTGAATAACTACCATGAAGCAGATGAGACACAAATGTAGTTTGTATGTGTGTATTTTCAAATAATAGAGCACGCCCACATCCCGCCTCTGCATTCTATGAAGATGTATAATTACCATTTGTAAGCACTTTTTACCACTGGCACATTAGCAAACAACAAACACCACTGCACGGTGCAGTCTGTTGACTTGGCAAAATGTAGATAATGCAGCTGCTCCACACAACAGGCAAATGGGGGCGGAGTGCCGATTGCAGGGTGAATTGAGCCCACAGACTATATTTAGTTAGAATGTGACATCATTTAAAAATTTGAATTATGTGATTCACACATTTTAAATAACATTGGTTTGTTTACTTAAGGAAACCTGGGGAATCCAGTAAATTCCCCACATTCTCCCTGACTACAAATTTAACCAATACAACTTAACACTATAAAGCAACTAATTTCAAATTCTATAACATCTACCTGATTATGTGGGTCAAAATATAGTCTAGGGAAGAATAACCGTGTGCTGTAAAATATAATTGATGTTACAGTGAAGGCCAGTAAGGTGAGACTGCATTCTGTCTACAGACATTAGCATTATGAAAAGGTTCCATGTGGTCATTACATAGTTAGTGAAATGCCATTATGCCCATCTTTCGATGTGTATGTTGTGGGGCTGTGATTATATGTCATTGGACATATGCATAAATATCTGAAAGCTCAATCATTTCTCCAGATGTTCCCAAATACCATTGTACTTGGCCTATAGACAGAACACCTGGGCTTAAGTTTTTTTTTTTTTTTCATTTCATTTTACTCTATATGCTAATCTCTATGCAACATGTGTAGAAATTCTTTCCTACAACTTACTATTGAGAATATAACCAAAATAGTGAAAAAACAAAAAGCCTTATCATTAAAATATGTTCCCTTGTTGAAAGATGCTGTCAGTTTGCTAGGACATACAAGGATGCAAGATGTAAGGATAACAAGCAAGTAAAAAAAATTATTTGGTTCAAGAAATGAAATCATTTCCATGTTTATGTTTATAGAAATATTTGTAAGTTTAGAATTTGTAAAAGGGGAGAAAGTGTCTGGGGAGACATACATCAAAAAAACCTTGGAGTTTTCTCCGTTACCTAAAATATCATGACCCTTAGAGCCTCTGAGACCAAGCCATTCTGTTTTGTCTTGGACTCTCCTACATTATTAGCACACAGACTCTCCAGTCCCAGGAATCCTTCACTCGCAGACTTTGGATTGTCCAGGTCCTCATCTAGGGTAGTATTCCCTTCCTCACAGAGCTGTGCTACACAGCAATAGCTAAGTGAAACTCCGAGTGCAGCCTAGAAGATGGAGGATGCCAAATGGGAACTATTATCATCTTGGAGCATCTCATCCACATTTCCCATTCTGCTTCCTCTCAGAGCTCAAGCTTGTCTTTTTCCATTTGATTCAATACAATCAACACTGCTTGCACTGTGGTAGTCACTCTAATCGATTCCATCTCATCCTGAAAACACATTTCTACACTACATTTTCTAGACCTGACCTAGTAGGCATACACTTTACATCATCCTCACTGGAATCCCAATGGTAACTTCGTATTTCCTGCCAAACATACTTGCCATTCTGCAGCAGTTCAGACTCAGAATGTGAAAACGCGGAGCTCCTAGCAAGATTCCCCCTCTGTGGGCCCTCAGCACCACTCGAGAAGCAAAATCATGGTTCACACAGAAACTTAAAAAGTAAGAAAGGCTCAACCAAACCAAATAGAGTGAAATCAAGTCATCTGATTCCATCATAGACTTTACTGTGCATAACAGACGTGTAGCTTGCTGTGTTTTAGTGTCAGCTTGCTGTATTTCCTTCTTGAACAAAATATATTTGTATAGTCTAGTAGTCCGAGAGTGTTATGCCCTCTTCATTTCCCTGGCTCATTTTGATTTTTGATTCTCCAGATCCTGGTTTCCCTACTGCTGTATAAACATATCCATAGGCTATGTCTAGCTTTTTCGCTTGGTCCAGCTCCAAGTTCAAAAAACATACCCTCAAATACTTAATATTTCTCCGTCTATCTTATTCTACTCCTAAAATTATTTCATTTCCTTTGGCTTCTGCATCATCCAAATAATAGCCCTCCCAACACAAGAATCTTAGATCTTGGGCATGCTATATTCTTTCATCTGCTTGTTTTGGAATTTGTTAGGCTCCCCACTTCCATTTCTGCACTATTGTAAAAGATGTAGGTCAATACTTAGTGAGAAAATCTTCCTTGGAGAAGGGTTTGGACCCACAAACAGGAGATCTACATAGAAGAGTGTCCTCAATGGGGACTTTCCAGAACCACTCTCAAGGTGGAAGAAAATGCACCACACTGACTTCCCACTTTCAAGCAGTAATACATCAAGGTTCATCTAGGTCTAACTACAACTAAGTCTGACCTTAGGGGTACTGACTTGGCTCACAGCAGGGGTGTGCTTGCAGGAAATCATATGTGTGTGCCTTCTGTTCAATTATACTCGGGTTTATGGTCCTGACTGATGAAATTTAGTAACACTGCCCATTGAATTCCTAATGCTGTATTAGCCTCTAGGCATTTGTGTTAGAGTGGATGTTAAGAAGAAATGAGACACTGGGTTGGCATTTAATGGTTAAAGTACCCGTTTTTCTTCCAAAGGATCTGAGTTCTGTTCTCACCTCTTT
The DNA here is from genome assembly GCF_900095145.1 of Mus pahari. Classification (NCBI taxonomy): domain Eukaryota; kingdom Metazoa; phylum Chordata; class Mammalia; order Rodentia; family Muridae; genus Mus; species Mus pahari. The sequence goes on along the minus strand of NC_034595.1, from coordinate 29,132,953 downwards.
TTTTAAAAAAAAAAAAATATTTTTCATTTATTATATGTGAGTACACTGTAGCTGTCTTTAGCCACACCAGAAGAGGGCATCAGATCTCATTACGGATGGTTGTAAGCTACCATGTTGTTGCTGGGAATTGAACTCAGGACCTTTGGAAGAGCAGTCAGTGCTCTTAACTGCTGAGCCATCTCTCCAGCCCTGTTCTCACCTCTTAAATGCCTTCTTAACTCCAATTCCAGAACATTTGACATTCTCTTCTGGTACACATTAGCACCAATGTACATGGTATTCACTCATAGACACACAGATATACATATAAATAAAAATAATAAAAACAAACCTAAAAGGGAATAACGTTTCAAGTGTAAATAAAGAAAATATCTAATAAAAGAAAAAAGAAAAAAAAAACAATCCTAAAAGAAAGAAAGGAAGAAATACAGAAAGAAGGAAAGAAAGAAACAAAGAAAGAAAAAGAAACAAAGAAAGAACAAAAAAGAAAGAATGGAAGAAAGAGAGAGAGAGAGAGAGAGAGAGAGAGAGAGAGAGAGAGAGAGAGAGAGGAGAGAGAGAGAGAGATCGTAATTCACATGGACAAATTGTCTAAGAGCAGTTTGCTGCTGGTCCACGGCTAACCTAACCTTTGTGTCCCAGGTTGACATCTATGCAGTGTTTGCAGGATTGAGGTGAGAATTAGTTACATAATTTAACATAACACTGGCTCCATAGCATCATTAAGGCATATACAAGAAATTACAAATCTCTCAAATTAGTCTTCCTTGTGTGTGCACATTTCCGTGTGATTTCAGTTCACTCCCACACTCATCTTCCAGCAATAGTGCTTCCCATTTCAGATTGAATGCGTATGTCATCTAAAAAGTATCTTTATCACACTCGCTTGGAATGAGTTTTTCCTTTGTAAAGGGAAAGGCACTGCACATCTGTGTCTCTGTGAACATTCTAGAACTCCTCTGTGTATATTCTTCATAACATGTCTGTAAAGTCTCACCATTTCTATACAGAGAAAACAGACTCAGATATAATTAAGAGAACAAAATTAAATGTGCTCTAAATAATTCTAAATCGCTTTCTACTTTTTTCTCCCTCCCTGGGGAGTTAAAAGGATTGCCTTTTTGTCTCTGTTTTTTCCCTAAAATGTATGACCATGAAGAACTTCCTTCACCACCCTAAGCTGTAATACCCAAAGCTATAAAACACGGGGACTAGGGTGGATCACTTTTAAGAGCCTTTTAAAAAATAAGTTTAGCAGGGCGTGGTGGCGCACGCCTTTAATCCCAGCACTCAGGAGGCAGAGGCAGGCGGATTTCTGAGTTCGAGGCCAGCCTGGTCTACAAAGTGAGTTCCAGGACAGCCAGGGCTATACAGAGAAACCCTGTCTCGAAAAACCAAAAATAAAAATAAAAATAAAAAATAAGTTTAAAGCCAGGTACAGTGAAATATAAGTAAAAAAATCAATGGTATCAAGAACAAATGGGATAGCCACTTCTCGATTTCTAGCCCATACCTTCTCATGTTGAAACCATAAAGAAAATAAAGAAAAAAATACACACCTTAGTGATTCTTGCCTCGCTGTATGCTCTAATGTTTGTTGTTCTAATTTTTATATCTCTTTAGTTTGTGCACAGGCACATTCCACAGTGAAGGCAGAGACAACTTTTAGAATTCAACTCTTTCCTTCCACCACCCAATGGGCTTCAGGGATGGGACTCAGGTTGTCAGTGTTGCTGTGAAGTGACTTCACTGCTGATCCAACTCTTCAGCCCTAGTATTTGCTCTTGTGTGGACTTTGGAAGTGTGATCCTCAGGAGGCCAACATTCATCCCTCCCTCCTAGGTTTCTGCCATTTTATATATAGTTTAATTTCACCCAATAGGATATAGCTTCTTTGGCCTGAAATCAAACGGTGCCTTCTTTTTCTAGTCTTTCTTCCTGAATATGAGGACGAACAGGAGCTCACTAAGGGTCTAGAACAATGTCTTGAAGGGAATACCAGGATTTACTTTCACAAGAAAAACAGACAAACCATTGGAAAAATTATATATAGATGGATCTTTAGCTTCCAGAGACTTACTTCCTTCCTCCCTTTCTTTCTTTCTTTCTTTCTTTCTTTCTTTCTTTCTTTCTTTCTTTCTTTCTTTCTTTCTTTCTTTGTTTCTTTCTTCCTTTCTTCCTTTCTTCCTTTCTTCCTTTCTTCCTTTCTTCTTTCTTTCTTTCTTTCTTTCTTTCTTCCTTCCTTCCTTTCTTTCTTTCTTCCTTTCTTCCTTTCTTCCTTCCTTCCTTTCTTCTTTCTTTCTTTCTTTCTTTCTTTCTTTCTTCTTTCTTTCTTTCTTCCTTTCTTTCTTCCTTTCTTTCTTTCTTTCTTCCTTTCTTCTTTCTTCCTTTCTTCCTTCCTTTCTTTC